>NW_022197530.1:0-3999 GCF_009176525.2 Contarinia nasturtii
AAAAAATGAATGTAATATTACAAGCCTATAATCGATGCTACAATGGTTGTTGAGTGTCGGGAATGTTCGAACAAAATTGAGTCATCGAATACCCACTTTTTCATAAAATAAATCATTTATAGGTACGTCAATGTGTTCACAATTGCGATTGATTTGGTCCGGTTTTAATGGGGCTGAATATGATTTTTCATAACATCGAACTCCATTAGTTAAACTGTCTATAAATGAACATTTTTTCTAAATTCCTTTGTTTTTGTTGAATTTGTTTATAATATAACCTTTAGCTGCATATTGTGCTTTATTGGTATTATCATGTGTCATTAATTGTCCAAATTCAACAGCAGCAAAATTATTAATCAAAGTTTTAAATTCTTGATCCGTTTCGATATTCGATTGTGTGGCCACTGACAGAGAATTGCTGACAACTCGTGAACTTGGTAGATCTTTGTTCGATTTCGATTGATATTTTCAATACTATTAACTGATCGCAAATAATTCGTTGACTTTGACTTTATAGCACTTGAATTAGCACTTTTTGTAGCATTCATAGTATGCCACATTATACCATTACGGGTTTGATTCGCCTCTCTGTTAAACGTTGAAACATGTCATAAGGAAACAGAGTTAAAAGACGAGAATTTTTTTCCACTTATATTTTACCAAAATCGCACTCTCAGAAGAAGCGTAGAATATTTAATTTGAAATTAAAATAAACATGAATGGAGAAAAAAGCCAAGCCAATAAAAGAGTAAATAAAAAAAGTGCAATGTGTATATACGTTACATGAACTTTTGATATTTTATTTACCGTTCAATGTTGTTTTTTCATGTCTCGTCTTATTTTTATCACAATACACATAATTTATTTCCAGTTTAGTCGCGATTATGTGATGCTAAAACTTTATAAAGTGAATTCTCGTTTATATTTCTTTAGTTTCGAACATTATTTCGGTAGAGAAATAAGAAATGCAGAGAGCCAGTCGTTTAATTTTGTTTGTTGCATCATTCGCATTTACATATGCAGTGCGCGAGCAAGGAAAAGAGTTTTGCTTTATGAAAGAAGATCATCAAAGCAAACAATTTAATTTTGAGTAAATCAATTGTCGTATCGTTGTTTATAAAAAAATGATTTTATTTTATTTTTTAGATATGACCTTGATCACGGAGAAAAGTTTCATGGCAAAACGACGTTTTTGTTTGAAAACAACGATTCAAGCGCACAAATGTCGCTATTTTATCATTTATTGTTAGATGCCACTGGTGATATCCACTGGGTAGCTTTTAGTGAAAATGATTTAAACTCCACCGTACAATTTTCGAAGACTGTTTTTCCAGGTAACAAGACAATTCCATAATTTAGTTCAGAATTATGTGTGCATGAAGTATATTTTTCATTCATTAGTCATGCGAACAGATGATGGCATTGAATTTCAAAATGATTATGTCAGATTTTTGGTCACAATTGGTGAAACTTCTTTAAAAATATATCCGTATATAACAGAGTGAGCTTGATCATTAAGAAAAGTATCTTTCTTGAAAATTTATAATAGAGCCCATAAATAATCATTTGTAGATGGGATCTCCAGAATATTTGTTTCAAAAAAATCAACGACAGTCATAGCATATTTCGATATGAGTAAGTGTCAATTTTTATTTTCGGAAGTAATTTGATACTTTTGATTTTTTTCATGTTTCATTCATTTCTTTCTTGTTATATTCAAAAAGGATAAGCTCGTTGAACAACAGACGAATCTATATCGGAGAAACATTTAATGAAGAGGGAGATGGTCTGCTCTCTAAACGAATTCATATATCTGATCCAGGGCAAAGTGATTCCATATTTCGCGTGGATTTTAAACAAGATGAATTCAATTCGCACACCACGTTTTGTAGAGCCATTTCAGAGATTATTTCACGTATGTTTCTTTTTATTTATTCAAATACTGACAAGCACATGCATCATTATTGAAAACATTTTTAAATCTTCTTTTGCATAATTTACAGAATATTTTGTACTTGGAGCCGGTCAAGTAAACGGTAAATATTTTCAGCCAATTTGATCGGAATTGAAATAGATATAAATTAACCTTCCAATTTATGTACAGGTATCGATCCGAATGCATTGAAATCTTTGGTCGGTTGAACAATATACAAAGCTGCTCACTGCTTATATTTTGAAGATTATACATTATTATTATTTCATACAGTCTGAGTTATACAAATAAAATATTCTTATATTAAACATTGAATTGCTAACGTGTTTAAGTTAAACGTACTAAGAATTCTTGATAAAGGAAGATAATTCTTATAATAAAAAAATATAACCTGTCACACCGAATATGTGCGTAAAAAAAAAAAGTTTTATTTAAAAAAATGCAATTTTTACAAATGTAGTGAAAAATACATGTTACATGATTCAATTCAAATATTTATTTAAAAAAAAATGTTTAATCCTGCTAGTAATTCCAAAATTTGAAGTAGTTGCCGAGTTGTATATCAATCATTTGTATATGACAACTTCATTCATTTACTCCGATTTTACGTATAAAATGTTACAAACTATGCTTCTCTACTGTCCGAAATCCTTGGGTTTGAATTTTAATATAAATTCCAATTCCTATCCTCATGTCGATATTAAATTGTTATCGATAATCAAATTCCAGAAGTCGGTCCATTCATATTACCAATTGATAGGTGATTCCGAACGTATTTCAATTTCCATCGATCCTGATTTTCCTTATTATTCCATCCAGTTTTTTCACCCAAGCGAACCTCGCTTCATCCTTCAACCATGTTATCCAACTATGGTTGCCTTCCCTTCACAAAACATAATTCTGTTTTCTTGTTCTAATTACATCACGTTTACCATAATTTTATTATCCGATTTCCGTTGATGTAGATAAATCCGACTCCTTCTAAATTTCCGTCAATCTACTTATCGAAAAAGAAATCTTATTCTTGCTTTTTGTAACTGGTTTTTGCCATCCTTCTTGAATCCTTGCTGAACGAATTACTAATCTCGTGAATAAAGTGGTAAAGGTGAAATTAAATTATAAATTTTCATTTTATCCCAAAATTCATGTAATTTCTACTGTTTCTTTCTTAATTTTACTCGATCCATTCCCTGAATGCTAGCACATGTAACATCAAAATTACGAAAGAAATGTGAATTTAATTGATTTAACCATAGGACTTCGATATAAATGTGAATTTGATTGATTTATCACCCCAATTTATTATTTTTGGTTTCTACTATGTAGATTGCTCTTATTTTGTCTATTCTTATTCGTTGGCCCTATCGAACAGTTGACAGCCATTTCCTTATTTCTGACAACATTTTTGGGGGGCCAAATCCCCATTTTTATCAGCCAATTTCCCATTCATATACAATACACCAAAACCATTTTACCTTAAATAAATTATTTTTGCATTTTCACTTTTATACGAATTTTTTATAATCAAATGCACGATTGCTTTTTTATATTATTTTTATACGGTGAGAATAAAACTTTTGAAAACAGTAAAAAAAATTTGACGTTAACTAATGCTATTTTGATAATTGCTAATTAGTCAAGCCAGTAATACATAATAACTGATAATCTAGCTGACTATAACTAATTAGTTAAACATGTTAGTTAGAAATAATTGTTTATAATCATAATCAGTTAGCAAAATTATCAATTTGCCGGAGGGTGATATTTTTAAAACAATTATATATTCTGAAGTATAGATATTAAATTTCACGTTGCGTTTACTATAGTCCGTATACTAAAGTCATTAAAATAAATTTTGACAGTAGTAAATAAAACCCTCTTCTCATTCTCTTAAAATGTTTATTCTATTGACCGAACATTTCTCTCTTTTTGATATGATTAAAGTTATCATCCGTTGTTGTGTTTCGACTGTAGCATAATGGTAAGGTCAGTGGCACATGCTAAAATTCAATATTGAATGGATAATATTTGGCATTTTTGATTAATTCAAGTTGAACTAGTCTGTT
>NW_022197531.1:0-848 GCF_009176525.2 Contarinia nasturtii
TCTTCTGTAATTCTTGCATTTCTTTGTTATCAAATGAAGTGCATTCCCTATCGACCGAAATTGCTTTGAATTTTTTTGCTAAAAATAAAAGAATTCTATTAATATATCTCAATAATAATAATTATTTTTCGTCGTTTAGTTTTGCAGTATTTTTATTACCGGCCGATTCGTTGATTACACTTCTATTATCATCAATTTGGATCTTATCAATTGTGCGTTTTTTTTTTAGAACTTTCTTGGTTAAACTAGTTTCTATTTGATTTTTAATCATTTTAATGTCGTCCGAATTTTCTGTATCAGATGATATATTGAGTACAGAATTGTTATCAATATTCAAAAACTTTAATAACTTCTTTTTGAATTCCAAGCCCTCTAATTTCTCCATATTGATTAATTTATTATTCGTCCGAAAAGTAAGTTGAGGAATTCAATGATCAAGTTGCGTTCTAAATGTCAGTTTGAACGTACGTAATTAATGTATCAGACGTAAATACGTATGGATTAGTTCGCATTTGACAGCATGAATTCTCTGTAAATATTCATAACCTCAAAAAAGCGGCAATCATTATTAGCGACAATTACTCATTTTAACAAAAAAAAAAATTGCAAGAAGATCGTCATGGCTAAATCAAAGGTACATTGTTCAGTTCAATTATATGAAAAAAATATATAATATTGATATTGTTCTAGAAAATGGTTTCTCATCATAAAGATGTTACAATGGAGAAATCCATAGCTATGCGAACTAGATCATCAACAAAAGAACAGGTTTTTTTATCAAAATTTTCAATTTTGAAGAGAGACAAACGGCCGATTATTTTATATTTTTCACAGAAAATCAATAAGAG
>NW_022197531.1:858-5468 GCF_009176525.2 Contarinia nasturtii
TATATTTTTCACAGAAAATCAATGAAACTAATGTTAACGGTGAAGCGGTAGCAAAGCAAACCAGCTTACAATCAGAAAACCGCAGTAATTCCACAAATGAACAGGTTTTTAAAATTTCTCTTCTGAATATAAAGATCGACGCTCGATATTCTACTTTTTTCACTTGTTTTCCAGAAAATCCTTATCAAAAAACAAACAAAATCAAAGATAGTTTCTGTTAAAATCAAACAAATACCACCGGCAGCTGGCGACTTTTGTTTTGCAAAGGTTAGGGGTTACTGTGAATGGCCTGCATTTGTTTTGAATGTTGAAGAAAGGACTGTCGAAGTTCAATTTTTCAACTCTGGGACAAAGTAGGTATAATTTATTACTGCTAATAATGCCAAATGTACTTTAACCAAGGTGTTTGACCTCGTGGAAGGGCTCCATTTCATAACTGATAAAAAACCGAAAGGATTTCAGAAAGCTGTCATGGAAATGTCTCTTGCCATGAAATATTCTCGGAACAAAACTTTGAATAAAATAATTGATCAATACAAAACTGCATATATATCAGTTTGATCGGCCGAAGAGAAAAAAAATCACACACACAATCACTTTTCACATTCTGAAATTAAAATGCCAATTCATTATGCCACATATGTAATAAATATTTTTATAATTATAATATAATTTTCCAAATATTTTATTCGGCCGATTCACATGGTTTAGTTTATATATATACGAAACGTTATAAAATTGTTCAATAAAAAAAATAAAATTGAGATTTGAATATGTTATTGCACATATTGTTGGAATATATATTTTAAAATTTCTTTCGGATTTTGATTTCATTTGATTTAGAATATTTGAGAGAAAATAATCAATTTTAATCTTATTTGTTTAATATAAATAACACAAAATACTGTTTCGTGTATGATCACAAATGAAATATGAACTAATTTATATAAAATTCCTTTATGGAACAGTATCTTTTTCTGTCATTTCTACGATGTTTCCATTAAAATCAATTGAAAAACTTTTGGCATTTGTCAAGGTATTTTCATCGGCCGATTTCCCATTGTTTTCATTGAGCTCTTGTGAATGCGATGACAAGCTTTCGGATTTTGAACGTTCCACAATGTCATGTTTCTCGCTTTCGTCACATCCCACCATTTTTTTCTGAAAGAAGATATAATTTTTCCAGATATTCAGTATAGAATATGTTGAATAGAAAACTTATGGTACCTTTTTATTATTAGAAACCTTCACACACTTTGTGAGAACAGATTTCACATCATTTTCAAATTGATACAATGTGTAATTTTTGTCGACTCGAATCATGGCACTTAATAAAACGATTTGAACATTCTTGAGCTCCTTAAATGCTTGCGTGTTTTCCATTCGTCCTGACCACCTGACTTGTACAATTACTTCTTTTGAAATTAATGACCCAAAGAATCCTTCCAAAATTGATTTATGACTTTGATATAAATTCTTTACGATGGGAACAATGCGTCGAATCTAGAATAAAAAAAAATCGGCCGCAAATTAAAAAAGCACTCCTTTCCTCATATAACATATATGACACTTACAAAGAATTGTAGAAAGTCATTGGACTTTTCGAGATCTGATTCCAACATTTCCACTTCTTCTTTTGTTTTAATTGGTAACTGGTATTTTTCAAATATCGTTAACATTTCTTCCTCATTTGAAGACACTTTTGCTTCAGAAGTACATAAGGTCGCATTTGTTCGATATAAATATACTTGCTCTGAAGCGGCTATTAACTCTTTTGACAATACTTCAATTAAGTTTCCCATTGAAACAACCATTTGCATTAGCTCGTCTGCTGAAAATGCATTCAAATGGTTTTCGTTTGGTATTTTCACTTCGGCCGATTCGGTGTCATAATTCACAGCTTCAAGTTGATTTTCATTGCACTTATCTCCATAGGCCGTACAGTCGTCATTGGTTATTTCAAAAAAACTATTAAAATTGGATTTTTCTTCAACTACTTTTCGTTTTTTCGGCTTTGACTCATTTTTTGAAGATAATGATCGACGTTTTGAATTTCGACGTACTCGAGTACGCAATCGCTTCTCCATTTTAAATTTATTATTAAAACAATTGTTTTAAATTCGTAGACTAGAATGTATTTATTCTCTTAGCCGCTATTAGCCGATTGTCTTGAAATGGTTTACAATTTACATAACCTCAATAATAATACATACAATATACATACATACTGTCAAATTTGACGTGAGCTGTCAAGTCGTATGTACATGTGCACAAATCAAAACATTAATTGAATACGATTACAACAGAGTTTTTAAACAATTTTTCAAAAAATGGTGAATGTTAATAATATAAATAGAAAAAGATATTTTGCATCAAATCGTAAAAAATATGGACGAACATTTAGAAAGGAAATGAATAAAATCAATGAACGAATTAAAAACGCAAGAGTTAATTCAGCTTTGGAGATGGAATCATCATTTGAAAACGAAGAAGATCGGCCGAGTGTATCACATCATCTAAGGGAGTGGGCATTAAAATACAATGTCAGGCATAATTCTTTGGGTGATTTGTTAAAAATCTTGATACGCCACGGACTGAAGTTTTTACCCAAAGATCCCAGGACATTATTAAAAACACCTCAAAGTATTTTGATTGAACCTGTTGCATCTGGAAGTTTTTGGTACGCTGGCATAGAAAATAAATTGAGAAAATTGTTTCATTCGCCCGATAAAAATGTCGGTTTGGAACTTAATATTCATGTTGATGGGCTACAGATTTATAATAGTTCGAGTAAACAATTCTGGCCAATTTTGATACAAATTCATGGTTCGTAAATAAAAATAAATGATAATTCGGCCGACATAATTTAAATTATTGCTATTATTATCAATTTAATAGGACTCTCAAATATCGAACCATTTGCTGCGGCTGTGTGGTATGGAGAAGGCAAACCTTCTTGTGTGAACGGATATTTATCAAAATTTGTAGAAGAAATTAATAATTTAACTTTAAATGGAATGGAAATCAAAGGCTACTTTTTTTCAATTAAAGTACGTTGTATAATTGCAGATACGCCAGCTAGAGTATTTTTAAAAGGTAGATTTAGATATATTATATCCATTATGTACATTCCATATATTCGGCCGTTTTGATAAGTACTTAAATTTCAGGTGTGAGAAATTTTAACCATCATACTGGTTGCCAGAGATGTATAACTCGTGGAAAAAGTATAAGAAATACTATGTCATTTCCAATATTAAATAGCCCATTAAGGACTGATGCTGATTTTCGATCCAGATCTGATCCTGCACATCATTTGAAGTATTCAGTTATTGAAGAAATATTGAATTTTGATTTAATCTTCGACATGCCTCTCAGCGATCCATTGCATTTACTCGATATTGGTGTTATGAAACGTATGTTATCTCGTTGGCTATATGGAACTAAAAAGTTATAAAAAAATATTTACTAATCAAAAAATTGCACAATTAGACGATTTGCTAAGGGCAGCTAACGAAAATAAGCCAACGGAAATAAATCGGCCGGTTGGAACGATACGTAATTTTGCGCGCTGGAAAGCAACTGAACAAAGAACGATTCTTTTGTATGTTGGTTTGATAATTTTGGAGGATATTATTCCCCACGCAGAATATGAAATGTTTTTGAGTTTATGTTGCGCCATTAAACTTTGTTCTGTTGACATGTATTTGAACGTAAACAACCGAATAGTTCTAATCGAAAAATTACTAACCGACTTTATACAAAGTTATATAAACGTTTATGGGAACCACACTATCACAAGTAATGTACATAATTTGTGTCACATTTCGGCCGATTTAAAACGTTTTGGCAATATTGATTCAATATCAACCTATCCATTTGAAAACTATCTGGGAAAAATAAAGCGAAAGATTCGAGCGTATCACAGTCCATTACAACAGTTTGCTAAAAGATCATTTGAATTAGATCACCTTCATATCACAAAAGGACACCCAAGAAATGGAATAGAATTAAAATTTCCATCCTCTGATGGTTTTCAAACAATAATGTTCAATGATTATCAGCTTTCCTCGCGCAAAATTGCAGACAGCTGGTTTTTATTGAAATCGGCCGAAAAAATAATAAAATTTGAAAAAGTAGTTCAAAGTAATGAAGAAATAATTATATATGGCAAAGAAATACCTAACAAAGACAATTTTTTTGAATATCCATTTCATTCTAAACATATTAGCATTTTTATTTCTAATTCTGAAGAGGGAAGAATAATAAAATGTGGACCTAACGATATTAAATGTAAACTGTTCAGATTACCATACAAAGAAACATATGTATTCCAACCACTATTGCACACATTCAAATAATTGTGAACCAAATACGTTGATGAATTCATTCAATATTTTATGACAATTTTGACATTTTTACTTTAGAAATAAAGAGTCTTTTCCATACGAAGATCCACGGCATACATTTATTACACCTTTTGCTGCAATAAGAATCATTCTGAAATTTTGCAGAAATTTCAATGAAAATTGGAGAAGGTAGTATAAAAATAATTTCAAGAAATTTTGGCAAAAATTAGGGGTAACTCCAATACCCAATACAAAATTTTC
>NW_022197532.1:0-2723 GCF_009176525.2 Contarinia nasturtii
GTTCCGCGATGAATATTCAAATTATAAATTTACGTATCCTGCTGTCCGTGACTCCATATAACAGCACAATTTCCTATTAAAATTGTATTGTGCAAGACAAGATCTACTGAATTCAAAAATCATTCATTCCTATTTTGAATTTATAATTGTCCATGTCCACAATCTGTGTGTGAGATTCATTGAGAATTTTTCCACAATCCAATTCCAATTTCCAAATATTATATTTTTGATGGTGAAAAATTGTTCACAAATTTCCTTTCCAATTATTCTAAATGTAAAACTTCATTCAGGTTTACTTGAACTAGATTCCAAATTCATAAATCCAAAATGTCCCCATAAAAATGTTCCATCCGTTTCGTTGCTCAATTTTCTATTGACCTTTCGAATTACTGGTTGTTATTTGGTAGCTGATACCAAAAATTGTCCGAATAAATAAAATGTCTCCGTTATTCCATTAATCAACAGGGCTGGTTTCAATTCCAATTCCAAAATGTCCATAAGTACATTGAGAAAAAACTTCGTTCCAAAATGTACCAAGATCGATTGTGAATTAAATCCGTTAAAGACCACTTCATCATTCCAAAATAAACCGTAAATTTCCTTGTTACCTATGAGCATATAATTTTAGTCTCAAGAGTTCAATGCTTCTAATTGAATTTAAAAATATATCCAATTTTCTAATTTGAGTCCCGATTGAAACCAAATTTATTTTCCTTATGTTCCATAATGGAATGAAAGTGCTCGAACTCATTTCAGTTGTAAGCTGAAATGGCTCAACTCAATATTCCAAGCGCTCAGCGCAAATATCTCCTTTGCATATTGAACTGGTTTAGTCGAACTCTCTTTTAACTGTTCCTATGAGTATGTAACCTCCATTATATAATAAGTTTGCAATTAAAAGAATATCCATTTTTCCTGTTTTAATCTTGAATGAAAATTGAAATTGTCTTTCAAAATCTTATTTCCTTGTTTTCCAATGCCGAGAGTTAAGCGCAATAAGGGCACACTATATAAACGCCATATATCAATAACCGACCAACCACAATGCAAATTAAACGTATCTGTTTCCCCTTTTTATTTACTCCCTTCTCCTCTCGCTATACTTTTACATTGTAGTTAGCCTGCTTTACAAAGATGTCGTTTCTGTGCAAGATGTGTGACGTCACAATGTATTTATATGGATAGCGCTCGACTCTCGTCCAATGCGATGAGAGTGCCTGGGAGTGTATCTCAGTTGTAAATTGAAATGACTCGTTGCGACTCTCACTTCCAAATATTTCGAGAATTCTCTGTGAATATCTCAATTGTATGTTGAGATTTTTTCACCAAACTCTCTTATTAAAATTCCAATTGTTCCTGTGTTCCAATAAATGTGCAATAATTTCTACAGAAATTGTCACAATTTTATTCCTTTTCGAATTTAGTTCGAATGTGAGTACAATTTTATTAAAATCGTTCCCAAATTAATTTTCCTATTAATTTATGTGTCTCCGGTGAAAATTACAACAAATGGGTTTCCCAATAATTCCAGTGTATTCCGATTGTAAATTGAAGATTTTCTAAAAACTCCAAATTCCATTTTCCTTGTTCAAACTATGAGTTGAAATCCTTTTCCAACTATTCTGAACTCATAAATTCCAATGAAATTGTGTGAATCAAAATCGATTGTAAGACGAGATCGCCTCACTGACAAAATTCTTCCTTACTTTTGCGCAAAAGTATAGTTCCATTGAATTTACTTTAAAATAAATTCTTTTGTTTTCCGTGATGTGTGCGACATCGTATTCCAAATTTAATTCGCGTCATGGTGAATGCGAAAAATATTCCATTTTATTCCTTTTCCAATTGTGTTGTGCATTTTAGCATCAATATGCCAGCATTCATAACACTGTTTCCAATCCAACATGTATGCATACATTTTATTCCCTTATTCCGATTTCACAATTGTTATTTGACAACAACAATATAATTCCTTAATCCAAATAGCCATTGACCAACGAACTTGTCGACAAATTTGTCCGCAATGACGCTGTTTGTTTTCCAAGAATTCAACACAGTGCGAGATGTGTTATTTTCCAAGAATTCATGTCTGCGTCGCCACACAATGTTTGACACTCACGCCTTGAATTGTATTGTGAACGACATGCACAGACATGAATTGTGCGCATCAAACTATTGTTTTGCGCGCCGAATTTCCAATGATCCAATTGCCATTTTTAATGGTTTTTTCCGAAATTCCTTTACTTTTCCAATTATTATTGTAATCTTCACTTTTTTCATTTGGTTCCAATGTAAAATTCGAATTACACATCGCTCCTGCTGTCTGTGTAAAATTAAACACGATCAATGTGAACAAATATCAACTTGTGATGTTTCGTCGATTCACAAAGATTTTGTGTGTATTTTCCGAACGAATTCATTTCCTCTGATCCAATGATATATATTTCCAAAATTCCATTTTTCCTTATATTGTAAATTATTTTGCAATAATTTACTTTCCTTGTAATTCCATTTTTGTGTATTTTATGAGAAGCATAAAAACACGTTTCCTTTGTTCCTTTTTTTTAAACCAATATTTTTCACTAAATTCCACTTTTTATTTTCGTCCGATATTTTGATTCGAAGGACCATAATGTTGGGGTCCAAAGCTAAACTACAAATAAAAAACAAGTATTTTTTACTGTGGAGAAAATACAATCAAAAAAACTCCACATTTATTCCTC
>NW_022197533.1:0-3126 GCF_009176525.2 Contarinia nasturtii
CATTTATATTTCAGAAAGTGTTGCCATCGACGGGAAAGAAAATATATGCATTTAACAAGAAAATTTGACAGTCAATTAAGTGTGATTACATTAATATTTTTTTTTATAATTTTCTATTACCACCGAAATTGACGTACGAAATTTGAACGCATGAAACAATTGCCTCAAGGAGTTGTGTATCGTACATGTTTTCATGCTTATAAATCACTAAGTAATTTGCGGAAAACGATATAAATTTCATTGAATTTGAAGTGCGGAGAGTGGATGAACACCAAATCCAAAGCGTTCATGTAGTATGGCGTTGAGCTTAAAAAATGTGGGCGCAATTTGTTCTGCTTGAAAAATCTGTTTGGAATATCAAAAAAAAAAATGCCAAAGCCTCGAACATCGTACATCGACTAAAGATAGTAGATAGATAAGTTGGAAAAATTCAGTGTAACAGCCAGTCCATATTGAATTCCGATCTCGTTTGGGAAATAGGCCGTGGCTTTTCTGAAGGATACATCTTACATAAACATAAACTCACTTATGTATGAGTGCCTGCCATCGAATTGAATTCTCTTATGGATAATATTTGAAATCGGTTGAAAAGTCAAGAACATCTATATCGAATTGAACGGCAACGACAATGGCAACATTTACAACTAACAACTGCTTCCCAGTCGACACGAACAAAAAAAAAACAGACGAAGAAATTCATGTTTACATTGTGCATTGTAGACGAGAACAATATTGAGTTTGGTATGCTTTTTTCGCACTTTTTCCCCCCTTCCCGTTTCGTCTTTCATCCGGGAAATTCGACAGCATCCGTTTATAGTAATGAGAAATATAGCAGTGTCTGTGAATGCATACCATGAGCACAAAATATACATGACGTGTTGTCGAACACAACAACAAATTTACACAGTGAAAATAGCCCAGATTGGGAAGACGAATTTGAAATTGAAAATCGAAAAAAACATGGCTCTTTCTATATAGCCAAAGTCGTCAATAGATAGCATATCTTACACACTCACACATATATATATATATAAATGGAATATAAGTGCTGATTCAAAGCATGTAAACATGCGAAGTGAAGAACATTGAGAGAATAAAAACGACAGCAAATGGCTTGAATTGCAATAATATTGAATTTTTGAGCAGCTCAAGAGCTTTCTGGGAGCATCCAATGCGCACAAAGATGTATCCAAAAGGATAGGCGGAAAATGTAACCAAATTCACGTACATATTGCAAGCATTACAGCATGTATCAAGATTTGTGTCGTGCACTTCATGCCATTGTTTGGCAATGATACGTTTTTCGGTGGGAGTTCATGGCAACACATATTTCCATCTCGAACACCACCACAACAACTACGAAAAAAAAAGAAAATGATGAAAAAAAATAAATAATTGATAATATTTTTTTGTCGGATAATTTTATTAAATTCAACAACATCGATAACTGGGTGAATTTATTTCAAAATATCTACATAACTACAGCACGCCATTTCGATGAAAATTCTTATGTTTTACATGTTTTTTCTCTTTCTCTCGTTTTCTCGCACATAAAAAACATAAAATACTTGATCCCATCGAAAGATGAGATTACTGCAATAAAGTCATTTCGATGCTATGCGATCCACTTTGGATAAGAAAATTGCTTTCCTTTCATTTTCCCAACTTTAACTTTCGAACGCTACATCGTAAATAAAATGGAATCGGCATTTGACAATTTCTAATCGACAACATATAGTTTATGGTCTGCAAAAATACTATTCCAAAACGAAAAAAAAAAGTTTATCTCTACCATGACATTCATAAGTATGGTCCATAAATATGTACATTGGAAATTCAAATATGTTGTTACTACGCCTGTTTGTGTATTCGATATTTAGACCGTTTCCATATCTTGTACATTGCGGTTTTGATTGCTGCAAGCTTTCTCTCTGTCTGCCTGACTTCCGAAATTCTGTGGTTTCTTATCACATTCCCATGACGTTGGCAAAGGGGCACTACCGAATCTACGACGGTCCAAATAATATTCGGTAAACACAAAGTCAACAAAGATATAAATGTGTGTTTAGTGATGAAAAAGAAATCGATTTCTTCTATTTCGTTCGTCTTTCGTGTATGCAACATTGGCGAAATGGTCACAAAGAGTTTCTTAATATAAAAATAAACGAAAGAGAAAAACTCAATAGATATCCAATAACGCCAGCTATTCAACTGTAAAACTATTTTGCGATCATCCGTTTCATGTTCAAAATAAAAGCGAACAAATTGGTCCAAGCACAGCTAAATTCACGACTATAAGAGATTTGGCTTAAAGCTCAGCCAAAATCAGATTTCATCATATTTCTTTTAAATTTTTCATTTTGAAATGAATAAAAAAGTGCACGAATATAAAAAAAAAGAAGAAGAAATAAATAATCATAGAGAAATGAAGAGAGGAAGAGAATTTCATCACAATTTGCTTGTAATAACTTTCGATTCATTTTATAACCGTCTATTTGCATCAGTACATGTTCTTGTATGCCAAAAATTATAATGAAACTTAATCGCATCCCCAAAATCAAACTTTCAATTTATTTATCCAATTTTGTGAGGCTCATCGCGAGACAAAATGCTTTGAACTATTTTGCGAATGGCAACAAAAAAAAATATCGTTGCCAATTTTGCCGATATGAAAAGAAAGAGAAGCTCGCACTCATTCTGTGTTGAGCCCATAACGATGAATAAAATATGGTTTAAAATGAAAAAAATTTTTTTTTATTATTTTACTTGGTTATAAACATTTTGGTGATGGTACGGAAATGAATCGGAACATTGTGCTGAACTCGGTTCGAGAGATGTGTGTATGTGCATCCATTGCAATGTATGTCTATCGCCGGCGTGTATACACAACAGTTTGGTTGATGGTTGGGTGTTTTACATAGCAATTTTTTGTATGTCTGTAATCATTATTCGTTCGGTAATTCTATTTGCATAAAACATAGACCGTCGAAAAGTGAACATTTACCATAAAAAAGAGTGAAGAGATAGAGAAGAGAGAAAAAAAGCTGCGACAGTAGTTGTAGAGGTGGAGGAGAAAATGAAACAGCGCACGACGATGACGCCGACTAAGACGTGACTTGCAAGCGA
>NW_022197534.1:0-4328 GCF_009176525.2 Contarinia nasturtii
CATTGAAAGCGAGTAAGGAAGCTTCAAATGTTCTTTTTAAAAAATTAACTGAAAATAGCTTGAAAATTTGAGGTTAGTTTACTTTGTAAGCAAAGCTGCAACGAAAACATCTGGTACAGGTACATCTGGTGACAGATGCTAATGACTCATAACTAATTAGTTCTCACTAATAGATCTTTCTCATATATTCGAAGTATGCAGTAATTGCATCCTTAACAACCGACCAATGAAGGATAGAGACTTTTATAGGTAAGAGATAATGTGGGCGTGTTGAATGTAGCATACACGTATGCAGTAAGAGAAACAGAGACAGATAGATAGAAAAGAGGGAAGAAGAAGAAATCCAAGCAATGGGGCTGTTCATTAGCTCTGCAATTATTCCGCATGCTGTTTTCTTCAAAACAAGTAACTTGGCTAATTAGGTACATATGCAGGGTATAAAAGGCACACATCTTACAAAATATCATCACTAAATAATTTGCTTCTAACCAGTGCGTTCATTTATAAATATTTTCTACTTTTATTTGAACAGTCGTTTAAAACAAGTTTTTCATTAAATTAAAGCGAATCATTTTGCATCGCCAAGTGTGTTTTTCTTGTTGAGTCTTGCCCTGAAAAAGAGTTAAATTTGTGATTTATTCATCGTTTTATTATCCGGTATACATTTTTGCTACAAATCATCGCCGGTACTTCATTGAAAATCATTACAATGGCCATGAAATCGAATCCAGTGGAAATTAATTCACCGCCATCACAAGACTCGCCCAAACATATATTCAATGCACTCAACAATGATTGCATTCAAGAAGTTATGCGAAAAGTACCGAATCTTTGCGATTTTTTGAACTTAGCCCAAACCTGTTGCCGATTTCGGGAAAATGCTCTTCAATATTATCCATCGCATTTTAGAGCCATCGAGATTTATTACATATCACATGTCACAAGTGTAAAGGATCGACGACTTGTATACGGGCGTGCGGCTTTGAACTCATTGCCACTAAACAAGGCAATCAATTTCCTGAGCATCTTTGGACATTGTGTAAAATCCATAACATATGACGGTAGAGATAATCCGTTCAAATTAAAATCGAAATTCGATATTTTTAAAATGATTAGTAGCTACTGTGCCGAAACATTAACCGAATTCTGCATCCGGAATTTAATAACCGACATCGACATCACACAGTTCAAAGCATTGAAAAAACTTGTTATAGATAAAGTGACATTCAAAACGATCGCCTTGAATGAAAATTTAAGCGAATTGGTATTGGTGAAAGCCAAGTCTTACCATGAATTCAACTGGCTTCGGAAACAGTTTCCGACTTTGGAAAGCATCACATTCGATTCGGTCGATGTGAAAGACAGCACATTCCATGCATTCCAAATGTTAAATCCACAACTTAAAATTGTAAAAGTATTCGATTACTCTTGTTTCCAGGAGACAGGATTCACATTAAGCTCATTTAATGATATCAGCCATCGTTTGCCGAATCTCGTGGATTTGGAAATTGCCATTAACATGTATCCGAATGAATTCACTGAATACCAGAATCTGACCGTCGAATTGGGCAAAATTCAAAACTTAAAACGTTTGACATTTAGTTTCTCTTACTTTTCAATCAAAACATTAATCAGGTCACTTGTTGCGAATGCATCAAAGATAGAAGAGCTTACGATTGATTTCAATATGTATACCGATGGCCATGATACCGCAAATGAATCTGAACGGTGCATCGCAGAAGTATTGAAATTGAAACAACTTAGGAAATTAAAATTCATTTCATGTCCAGCCGTGTCCGGCAAAATGCTCATCAAAATGGTCGAACAATTGCCAGCACTGCAGGAAATCAATGTCAACTCCAAACACATCGATGCTGAGGAAATTACACAAATTTTAAAAATTGGACAAAATTTGACGCAACTTAACATTGGACTTGATGAAATGAACATCAACGCCCAAACGTATCAAACCATTTTGGCATTGATTAAAGGACGGGTTAAAGTTCATCTTTTGGCGTGTGCTCTTAACATTATGGTTGATGAGGAAATTTTAAGAAAACACCGAGAATGGTTCCGATTTAATGCCGTTCAATTCATTGACCACACATGTGCACCAAATGCAAAGACACCAATGAGAATTGATACGTTTAATCGAGGGAATGCATTCTGAAGCGTGAAAATGATGGACTAAAATGAATGTTGTAGAACTAGGCCAAATATTGTCTCTTTTTATACATTTTTTTCACATGAACCGGTTGAGAATTTGCTCCGTTTGGCCGTCTTTTTAGTTTTTATTTTATGAATTATTGAATGACCCAGTGTATTAACCTTGATTTTTTTGTGTACTACCTGATATGAAATTGAAATAAATACAATAAAATACCAAAACAATGCAATGTGTATACTTTTATTTTCTCATCTTGCTAATTCTTTATTTCAGTTATAGTTGTCAACGAACCTTTCGCTTGTGTTCGCATATTTTCATCTTGAGTGGTTTGTTCGTTGAAGTACGACCAATGGTCGTGGTGATCGCACCGTTTCCAAGTTTTCGCTTGAAATTCAAACATGCTGCCCGCACAAATCGCTCATCCGCCTCGGCCGCATTGTATAAATCTTTGAGGCTTCAATTCTAAGATTTTCTCCAAACTATCATTATTTAATTTATATATCAGTGTTGACGATTTTGTGGTTTCTGCGGCGATTTCGTTTCATTGAATAATTTTCTCATTTTAAATTATTATTACTTTTCCGCACACACCTAGTGTGTAAGGTAAAGTATTGGAATCGGTCGAAAAATTAACACCCATCAAAAATGTGTTTTCTGGGTGTTTTTGGGGTCAGGGAACACGAATCTAGCGTTCTTTCGATGTCCGAATGTATGTGCGTACCCTGTACCCTGTACGCTGTACCCTGTACGCAAAAATTTGTTAACACGATAACTTTCAAACAAGAAAAGCAATTCAAAATCTGACTTCACAGGATGATTGGGGGTGCCGAGGAATAGAAACCATTAAATTATGAGCGACTTTGGTTGATAGAGTAACGTGTCATGTCTGGTGTGATTCCCATGGCCATCCATTGGAAAAATTCAATTTTTCATCCAAAAGTGATATTTAATGTATTCTTAAACACTCAAAAATATGAATAAGACGTTAGTTATGCGATACAAATAATTTTCGACACACTTTTCATACAAAAATTTCAAAAAATTTGGATTTTTGTATGAAAGCCATGCCTGTATCATATCGTAATGAGCTGAAACTTTGCACAAGTTATTTTTTTCACACAAAAATAACATTTCGAGGGTTTGAAGGGATTTCAATGCAAAATAGAGGTACCTCCCGAAGAAAATTTTGGATATTTTGCTCAAAAACGAAACGTTTGTATGGAAGGTACCACTCAATTGTATTGAAATCTCTTCAAACTTTCAGAATGTTAGCTTTTTGTGAAAAGAATAACATCTGCAAATTTTATGCATTGGAAAGTCTATCAAAAATTATTTGTATCGCAAAACTTATATCAGATTCAGTTTTCTCATGAATTCATATGTACGGTAAAATATACGTAATAAATGCATATGGTGGATCACAGTGCGGAAAAGTTCATCTTACGGATGTAAGACATTTTATAATTTTTCTTCGATTTGAAAAATAAATTGAAATTCACACTCTTTTTGACGTTGGAACAATGACTTTAGCTCTCTACAATTTCTTGTTAAATGAAGAGGCTTACGTACGCAAGCTGACTTTTCCGCATGGAACCGAAATTTTGGAAATAAACTGAAATCATGGTCTTTGTATGGTTGCAGTAACTTAAATTACCGTGAAAACTTGTGAATATTATTTTCTTATCAAAATAAATAATCACACCAAGTTTAAAGAAATTTCAATCAAAAAAATTGCCTGTTCAAAGTTTCAGATCATTACGGTACCACAAAGGCAAGTCTTTCATACAAAAATGAAACTTTTTGTGGATTTTTGTATGAAAAGTGTGTGAAAAATTGATTGCATCTTAAAACTAACATCAGATTCGGGTTTCTCGTGCCAAAAAAACCCCACTACACAGTCTTTCAGCGTTCAAATTGAAAGAATATCATTTTAAGGCATTTTTCTCATAAGTGCCTCTTCAGAGTCTAAGTTTTACACCGATCAATCAATGTCGTTGGAAATTTGACCAGATTTATTCCTCATAGTGCCCAATCATCCCGTGAAGTCACATTTTGAATTTCATGTCTGAGCACGAAACCATCGTGCCACCAAAATGGTTGAGAAATGATCAAATATGTATGGATGTGGGATTGTGGGTACTCCATTCGGACCAAAAAAAAT
>NW_022197535.1:0-1617 GCF_009176525.2 Contarinia nasturtii
AAACGATTGATACATTTGGCGCAATGCTGTGATGTATTCCATTCGTCAATGAATTTGATGACAACATTTCCTAGTTTCTTGAAACTGGCCACCAGTTTGCGTGTGCCCGGACATCGTTGACGTTTTTTAATGCCGATAGGTGAGTTCGCAGCTGTATTTTGGCTGTTTCATCACTTGCATGAACAGAATCAGAGTAATGATCGAATTTTAACCGAACATATTTTCGTTGCGAATACACAGTAAGGGCTTTGTCCATCATTGCGACTCGAGTTTCGATGTAGAATTTCCAAACAAATTTTCCTTTTGGAGATGGCATGAAAATGAACGATTCCATGTGCGCTCTTTCCTCTTCCTGGAATTCCTTTCGATATCTTTTTCCTTTTTTCTCGCGCTGATTGTATCGAGCCAGCCAGTGGTATTCTCTTGCGTCAACGGTGATGTTTTCCTATAGCACAAAAACGACAAAAAAAACCATACAAATAAATTGAATGAATATGGCATTGTTTCGATACAATCAATTCAACACATCAAAATCACTAATAACTGGGGATACAAAAAAACACATTTGAAATATTTACCTCTATGTCGGTTTCAATGTGACGACGAACAGTGGCATTCCATGTGCGAAAACCCGGATCAATGCCAATTTCATAAACGAAACACTTGAGAACTTCGAACATGTGACGAATTCGTTCCCATGATAATCCGATCGACTCAGGTTTTATTGGTTCGATGTACACCAATGACACTGCCACGTTGTCGGTGAGAGCGAGAAATTCGAATTCTTTTCCTTTGCCGAGCTTCTTAATTTTGTGCATGTCGAATACGTAGTTCCAACAGGAAAATGGATTCTCCTTGTACTCCGCATAGCTGATATTAATTTTGCTATGTTTTCCTTTACGTCTTTTCAGTGCACCAATTTTGCATGCCATGAAATAGAATTGCGTATGATCAATGCTGATGTGTTTTAGTTGGTTGTCGCATATTGGAATTGCATTGAAATTTCCTATTTTCGGTGGTGCGGGCTCAGATGGCTTTGGCAAATTACGATTGTTTCGATATTTCTCCCACAATGAACACAGATAATTGTTATTTCGATGAAATTCGTCGATCGCACGTTGAATTTTCAAGAAAAAACGAAGTGACGCAAACCAGTTTTCTTCGACGTATTTTTTCAATTTCTGATTTACAGGCACACCAATTTTTTCCGCTTCCGCTATCAATATATACATGTTGTGCGTTCGAATTCCTGTTGTTCGTGCATAATATTGATGTACTACAGCAGACACAGCATGATTCACATCTTTGTCTGTGATTAACTGTTCATCAGTACTATGAATCCGTAGCATTCGATTCAACTCGTATTGTTTCATAGTGAAAAACTTCTTTATGTGTTTGCACCAGGTGTTAAGATTGGTTTGAACATTCTTGATGTATTGATCGACAATTGCATTGAATGCATTTCCCATGCCATGACGATGAGGCCAAATAAAACGAGGACAGGCTCGTCTCACGATCGACAAAAATTCAAACGGCAAATTTTGATGGTTTCCGTAGAGTACATCGTGGAAGTAATTATAAATTACCTCTTTGCCATTGCCATCGAAAAAGTCTGTA
>NW_022197536.1:0-1316 GCF_009176525.2 Contarinia nasturtii
CCGTCTCGTACTTGATATCCAGTCTGCAGGCAGTTGTGGCACACTTTAAAGCGATGACTCTTCGTACGTGGATCAAAACGATTGATACATTTGGCGCAATGCTGTGGAGTATTCAATTCGTCAACAAATTTGATGACAACATTTCCTAGTTTCTTGAAACTGGCCACTAGTTTGCGTGTGCGCGGACATCGTTGACGTTTTTTAATGCCGATAGGTGAGTTCGCAGCACTACCACTAGCACCGATGTATGCCATAGTTGGTTTTCCATTTGTCAACATTTTGGCTGTTTCATCACTTGCATGAACAGAATCAGAGTAATGATCGAATTTTAGCCGCACATATTTTCGTTGCGAATACACAGCAAGGGCTTTGTCCATCATTGCGACTCGGGTTTCGATGTAGAATTTCCAAAGAAATGTTCCTTTTGAAGATGGTATGAAAATGAACGATTCCATGTGCGCTCTTTCCTCTTCCTGGAATTTCTTTCGATATCTTTTTCCTTTTTTCTTGCGCTGATTGTATCGATTCAGCCAGTGGAATTCTCTTGGTGATGTTTTCCTATAGCACAAAAACGACAAAAAAAACCATACAAATAAATTGAATGAATATGGCATTGTTTCGATACAATCAATTCAACACATCAAAATCACTAATATCTGGGGATACAAAAAACACATTTGAAATATTTACCTCTGAGTCGGTTTCAATGTGACGACGAACAGTGGCATTCCATGTGCGAAAACCCGGATCAATGCCAATTTCATAAACGAAACACTTGAGAACGAAGGTTTTCTTGGTTTGATGTACACCAATGACACTGCTACGTTGGAGAGAGCGAGAAATTCGAATTCTTTTCCTTTGCTGAGCTTCTTAATTTTGTGCATGTCGAATACGTAGTTCCAACAGGAAAATGGATTCTCCTTGTACTCCGCATAGCTGATATTAATTTTGCTATGTTTTCCTTTACGTCTTTTCAGTGCACCAATTTTGCATGCCATGAAATAGAATTGCGTGTGATCAATGCTGATGTGTTTTAGTTGGTTGTCGCATATTGGAATTGCATTGAAATTTCCTATTTTCGGTGGTGCGGGCTCAGATGGCTTTGGAAAATTACGATTGTTTCGATATTTCTCCCACAATTTATTTCGATGAAATTCGTCGATCGCACGTTGAATTTTTAAGAAAAAACGAAATGACGCTAACCAGTTTTCTTTTACGTATTTTTTCAATTTCTGATTTACGGGCACACCAATTTTTTCCACTTCCGCTATATACATGTTGTGCGTTCGAATTCCTGTTGTTCGTGCATAATATGC
>NW_022197537.1:0-2940 GCF_009176525.2 Contarinia nasturtii
TGTTTGCGTAATAAAGTAGCAACAATGAGGCCAGTGTGGAAATGCGCGTTGCTGCGAGGCACCATGTGAACACTAAAATACGAAAACTTTTGCGAAATTTTTGACGCAAAATGGTGTTCAGGGTTTGTTTGACGGTCCTATTTTGTGTGTTTTCATACTCTCCTTCTTTCTTGCGCTTCAGTTTTCACCTTTCTTTTGTTTCAAATCGATCGTATGCACTTTATATTCTGAACCTCACCCAACGAGTATGTTGTCTGAACTGAAACTGTCAACGATCAAAATCTAGGGGTTTTCATGTAAGATTTTCTTTCACGAATTCGACGAATAAACAACAGTATAACAAATAATACAAATTTTTACAAATCATGCAAATCTTTACCGATTTCACTATTTTGTGCCAAAAATCCACCGATATTCGCCGATATGTGAAGTGTCTTTGTTCTGGAAGTGGGCTTTGGTGGATCCTCAGGATCGTTCAGAACCGCTCCCAGGTCTGGAAGTGGACCCTCAGGATGGGTCAGGGTATTGTCAAACCATGGTCTGGTCGATCCAGAGGATCCACCAAAACCCACTTCCAGAACAATTAAGTATCAAAAAATACCCGAATATTAACGATATTTTACAGATATGCCGATATTTCACCGATCTGCCGATAATTCACCGATATGCCAATACGCAACGATAATACGCAAATATTATCCAATAAAAATACATGCAAACCCCTAGAGATAAATGCATTCATGTGATTTGTCATCGAGTTTTTTACGTTTTTCATCCGGTATTTTTGCCATGGCCATTGAACCAAAAACTTTAAAATTAGAAATATCAGATTTCTGTCCAAACCAAAGTTCATTTGGTGTTTTGTTTTCAATAGCGCGATTTGGCAAAACATTTATAATGTCAACGGCAGCAAATACGGCTTCTGCCCAGAAGTTTTTGTTCATATTGGAGTCACATAGCATACATCGCACTTTTTCGATTATTGTGCGATTCATTCTTTCGCTTACTCCATTTTGCTGCGGACTATAAGGTGACGTTTTTTCATGTTTTATGCCGTGCTTGGCAAAAAACATTTCCATATCTTTGTTAACGTACTCTGTACCTCCATCGCTTCGAAGAATTTTTATTGTGCAATTTTTTTTGATTTTCGGCAAAATTTTTGAAGTCAATAAACTTTTTAAATACTTCATTTTTTCTTTTCATCATGTATGTAAATACCTTTCTGCTATGGTCATCGATAAAAGTAACCATGTACTTTGCACCTCCAATTGACGGTGGAGTTATTGGGCCACATACATCTGTATGTATCAACTGCAGGAGATTTTTCGATCTGTTACCTTCGGATTTAAAAGGTTTTCTTGCTTGTTTGCCTTTTGCACAAGTGATACATTTCATTTCAGATGCGTTTACATTGGTTTTAAGCAAAAAATTTATTTTGGCTGCACTTGCATGTCCTAAACGACGGTGCCATAAATTTATCTTTTCTTTGTTGAAACCAACTGCGCACGCAACTTCATTTTCCACTACATCCAATTTGAACATGTTATTCACCAAACTTGCAGTTGCCGCCACTTTTCCACTTTTGTCGAAAATTTTACATCCATGTTTTGTGAACAAAACTTCGCCACCTTTGTTAACTATCTGACTTACAGATATCAAATTTGCACATAAGCCGGGTACATGTTGTACTTCATCAAACGAAATTTTATTGACGCGATCACCGTTTTTAACCATAAGTTCAATGGTTCCGACATTGTCAATCGAGAGTTTTTCATTGTTCGCTACTTTCACTTTGTTGATTTTTGGTTTTGACTTGTTTTTCATATTTTTGCTTTCAATAACCATATGAGCTGTTGCTCCACTATCAATGAAGTGATCACGCGATGATGTCTCTTGTGCTATGAATGAACTATAGAATACCACACTTTTATCACCATTGTTTTTATGTTCTCTCTGTGGGCATTTATTTCTGTAATGGGGTCCCTTGCAATCATAACACTTGACTTCTTTTTTCTTCTTGTCAAATTTCTTGTGTTTGATTGCCATGGCCAATTCTCCATTACCACTTGAACTACTCACTTCTTGCAATAAGAGATTTTTCACATAATCTACTGTTATTTCACTTCCCTTCGATTCAATTGTCATAACGAGTGATTTGTAGTCTTCCGATAAGCCACACAATATTATTGAGCCTGCAACATCTTCATCAATTTTAAATCCGGCATTTTTCACTTTTGATCGCAGTATTAGACTCACATTTACATATTCTTGCAATGACTGACAGTCTTCAAGTTTCAACTAAATCCATTGTTTTAATAACGCAACTTTTCTGACCACACCACTGTCTTCAAATGTTTTCATCAAAGCGTTCCAGGCCTCTTTCGCAGTTTTACAACCCTCAATATACGGATATACACTTGAATCTAGCAACTATGTTAATTCAGCTAATGCCTGCTCATTTGCTTCTTTCTTTGCGTCGTCCGATAATTCTGCCACATCAATCGACATTTGTTTCCAGTGCTTTTTTGTTACAAGATGAGCCTTTGCTCCAACGCACCAAGTCGAGAAATTCTCTCTTCCCTTTAAATACTTGAATGGCAATTGTACAGTGCTCATTTTACTTTCTTTTTGCACACTATTTTAAAAAAACTTTTATGAAAATATCAAATTTTGCACTTGAATTTTTTTTTTTTTTTTAAAAAAACGTATATGTCGAAAATATTAAATTTCTGCACTCTCAGCTATATGCCCATAACCTGCAGAGAATGCTTAATATTATGAATGAAACACACAGGTTGACTGACAAAGAATGAATGACAATGAAATTTTATTTGTCTCTCTTATATATATGAAAACAATGTTTGATTTAAAAATATATTCAACAAGTCAGCGTCAATCTATTATTGCTCTATCATCTACGGAATCCGAATACATAGCCCT
>NW_022197538.1:0-9817 GCF_009176525.2 Contarinia nasturtii
ATCATTATTATGGATACTAAACAACTGTAATAACAATGTGATCCGAGAATTTTTACGATTTAAAATGGTATTTGATTGTATTACTTTTCCGCACACCTAGTGTAGGGAAGGTATTGTATTAGGCCAAAAAATTAAAGTCATCCCAAAACATGTTTTCTATGCATATTTAATGTAGAAAACACGATTGGAGATGATTTTGGGGCATATTAATGTGCGTCGCTGTGTGTGATGTGTCCTGTGTCCTGTGGCGTGTTGCCAAAATTTGTTAACATGATAAATCCTCTTCCAAAAACTCAATTCAAATTCTGACTTTGCAGGATGATTTGGGACTACTAGGAGACGTGCTGATTAGTTTTTGAGCAATATCTGTTGACCGGTGTAATTTTTTTTGGTCCGAATGGAGTACCCACAATCCCACATCCATACATTTTTGATCATTTCTCAACCATTTTGGTGGCACGATGGTTTCGTGCTCAGACATGAAATTCAAAATGTGACTTCACAGGATGATTGGGCACTACGAGGAATAAATCTGGTCAAATTTTCAACGACATTGATTGATCGGTGTAAAACTTAGACTCTGAAGAGGCACTTATGAGAAAAATGCCTTAAAATGATATTCTTTCAATTTGAACGCTGAATGAATGTGTAGTGGGGGGGGAGAAACCCGAATCTGATGTTAGTTTTAAGATGCAATCAATTTTTCACACACTTTTCATACAAAAATCCACAAAAAGTTTCATTTTTGTATGAAAGACTTGCCTTTGTGGTACCGTAATGATCTGAAACTTTGAACAGGCTATTTTTTGGATTGAAATTTCTTTAAACTTGGTGCGATTATTTATTTTGATAAGAAAATAATATTCACAAGTTTTCACGGTAATTTAAGTTACTGCAACCATACAAAGACCATGATTTCAGTTTATTCCCAAAATTTCGGTTCCATGCGGAAAAGTCAGCTTGCGTACGTAAGCCTCTTTATTTTTGTTTTGTTCTACATTTACATGTTTTTCTCATCGTTTCGTTTCTGTCAGATACAGATGCATCACGTAGGAAATTTTATAAATAGTGAAATCGCTCATTGATGTTCTGTGGTGAGATGAAGTGTCTCGTAATGTGATTCATTTTAATATGTATCTTCGTTTTCGTTGCGTCATATGAAAAAAAAAAATATTCACATACACAACAGCTAATTTTACATTCACAAATGAACATGTACATTGTACAACTCATTTTAGCAAGCATTTCCAATTTTTGCAGGAAAAAAAGCGACCGAGAGAATTTTCATGCACGACATCTGCCACAGAAATGTTTCTCTCCTCTTTTTTTTTCATTATTTTTGTTTTGTTTTGTTCTTTGGTTTTCCATGATTGTGTCACCATTACAGTCTGCTTAAATTGGCCTTGTGTGTCACGGTATAGCATTCATGTATCCAAATACAAATAAAAAATGTTGTCACTTTTGATTCAATGCATTGTATTGCATGGCTTTTATTTTGCAATGATCTCATTTCACTTTTGGATGTTTCGCATTAATTGTTATTTTCAATAAGTCTCTTTGTGCATCAGAAACATGTATATTTTTAAATATTTTTTTCTGTGTTGTTGTTGTCATTGCATCCGGAAAAAGGCATTGCGTCTGATGTACATAAATAAAAGCGGCGATTCAATTAGTTTTTGGAGTGCAACGAAAGAGCGACAAAAAACACAATTTTATTATTAAAATGATGTAATTAAAATGCAACAGCCGACGATATTAACTCCACGAAAACCCGAGAGAATAACAACAACAAAGAATGTCGAAAAAAGTGAGATGGCGTCAGAGATTGAGTGCGAGTGAAAGAGTATGGTAGAATAAGGGACAAAAAAAGCGAGGCGTTGTTGAATAGTCAACCCATTTATTTGGTAACACAACGCGAATATTCTGGCGAAAATGCACGAATTGTGTTTTTATTTGCAACAAATGGTGCATACGTGTGAATTCGATGTGCTCAAATGTTGTTTGTTGTGCACACATTTACCAATTCGCTAATGCGGTGCTCTTATAATGACACAATAACAGTAACACAAACATAAAATACTTATATTCATGGCGAGCATATGCAAGGTGCTCGTCGAATAGCGAGCATTTATCATATTTACACAGTGAGTTGATCTCTTGTTGTATCTAATGTTGCCACTGCTACTGCGAAGCAGAGTGCATGTATTGTAATTGAAAGTCTTGCGTATTTAACACTTGATATTTACAAACGAGGAGACATTCGAAGAGCGCTTGAATCCGAGAAAATTTGTCCACCTGATCACGGTTCTCTTGACACCATCACCGTTTGACCTTTAAACAAATGACGACCGCAACGAAAGAAACACACTCAACTGATTACTGATAGGAATTTTGCATTTCAAGGATCATTGTACATACAAATATGTAACATTTACTTTAGCTACAATGAAATTGTCGTATAAGACATATGTTTATGTGAGAGTGTGTATATAAGATCGAAATGTCTTTCAAAAGGGAATTTTTTTTCTTAACTGTTTCGCTTATTTTCTGCATCGGTGTAATTTCATCAATGACAACCGAATAGATTTGACCTGATTCTCACGTACTGCAATCAAAATCCAAGTGCCAGTAAATGCTCGACACGGTTTTTCACTTGCATTTAAAAAAATATTAGCCCAATTTTAACTATTATGAGCTTAGTTATAACCTTTTTCATCAAAATTTAACCGCTGCACATTAAACCGCACATTTTTGTTTCTTTTATTCCTCATTTCAACACATTTTTATGATAGCCTAATATTCGTATATACTTTTTTATTAAAAAATGTTCGTATGTGTGAGTGTGTGCGCGTCATCGAAATTGATAATGAAAGGTGAAAAAATGTTGAGATAGTCTTGATGGCAGATTTTCATACATCAATCCAAAATCATGGAAAAATGTATTCATCAGAGAGTAAATTCCACTGGGAGCAATTTTCGAGCGCTTTAATAACCGCTTGATCCTTGTGAAGCTTGCACATTTCAAAATGGCGTTTATGATGTGGCCATATTTAACCTTCTAATACATTATTTTTTTTCGACATGGGAGCTATTTTTCTTTGATTGTTTTGGTTTATAATTCCTTAAAAAAAATAATCGAAATTCAAATCGCATAGTTTTCTCAAAAAATACTATTGACAAAGTTGGAGAACAATCAAAACCATTGTTTAAACTGCTGTAAAACTGCTATAAACGAAGAGAGTGATAATTTTTTTGTCAAATTTCTGTTTTTGCGTACATCCGTGTTAATAATTAAACAACCGATTTATATCCAATGGTCAAATGACCGGAAAATGAAATCCTGAAGCCTACTGAATGTATTTTAATTTATAAATAAAATCATTTCTTTTTAATTAGATATTTTAGACAAAAATTTATACACTCCGCCCAAAGGCAGAGCTATGCACTAGAGGGTTAAAAGAAGAAAAAAAACACTCTTTTCAATATTTATCACCTGCCAATGAAATAGAAAATCAAAGCAAACTGATTCAACCCGAATGGAACTAGAGAAGATATCCACAGATATTTCAAAATATTGGTATGTTTCGAAAAAAAAATGTGTTGCTTAGCGTGTCTCTTTGCATGTACACATCGAACAAATTAAAAAAGATGTCTAAGTTCAAACAGAAAAAATGCTCACGTTGTGCGAGGGAAAATGATTTTTAGCCACAAAATCGAAATGTTCCAATCAATCTATCCACTTCCATTGTATGAGTGCCGAATAGGCTGTTTGAAATTCGAAGAAATGTTTGATTGAACTGAATCCATCATTGTTCAAACAATGTTACAATTTGTTATTCAACACAATCGATTCATGTGTATGTGAAAATACCAAACGGTTGTTTATAAAAAGAAAATGTACAAGTTATAAACAAGTGAGATTTTAATTAGCAGTAAAAACGATCAGTGTGTGTTCGTCAAATTTTTCCTCGCAAAATTGCATAAGATCATTGTCCAAAAATATTTTCTAACGGTCTGAAAATAGCGGAATGATGATGGCAACAACCAATCGGTACTGATTTGCATGACGATAGATTAATGAATTTCATTCATGATTTAATGTTGAAAGTATTTCCTTTTTGTGACTGGCTACCATACAACTTCCCCCACAGCTAGCGAAAATAGACGAAAATAGTTTATTTTACGATCACCGTCACAGTTATTCGCAAAACAAATGAACAAAAAAAAGAGAATCGCTTGAATCCAGCAAATTGAGGAAGTACAAAAACCGTACGCGGAAAAATCAATGTTGAATAACTGAATAAACATATGGGCCAATGTGCATGTGAATTTTTTTTGTTCGTTTTTGCATGAAGTTTATGGGAGGATCGAAGATTTATTGGTCTGTTCTGCAAACATTCATCATTTCTCGTATGACAGTTTATGTTTTAGTATCGATCTGTAAAGTACATTGTATGCGAAAGGTGTATGGACGAAGCTGTTATTTTGTGATATAGACTTGTCGACAAATGGATTTTCATCATAGTTGCGATTCAGAGGCTTTCAACCATAATTATTATCATTGTGTCAATGCTCTTTTTTACTCTGAAAAAAAAATGGAATTTATTTTGTTACTCTACTTGTGTTTCTTTCTTTAATATCGTCATGATGCGTTTCATTTTTCCGACAATAAATCATAAACATTAAGAAAAAAAGCACGCAAAATACACAATGTATTTGTGTGTAAGAGAGTACGTACCGACAATATTGAATAGATTACAATACAAAATGCATACAGTTAATTAAATGTGGTATCATGTGGTTTGTTGAAAGTATTGTGTTTATTATTGGTGCTCAATGCGACAAACGCAGTAAAGTGAAAGAGATTGTCATGAAAAATTATTTTATGTTTGCATAGCATGAAATAAACAGACAACTGAGCAAATAGAGAACGATTGTGTACGCAAAAAAGCCAACAAAACAGTTTTTTTTCTGTTGTTGAAATACACACAAAAAAATCATTCAGATATAAATAGAAATACACACCCAGCGGGACGATATGAATGAAGAATTTACATCTGAAAATTAAAAAAAACCTTCTCCAATTCACTCTTCTTCTCTGCCACTGTTGAGGGGACACAAATTTAAGTTCAACTAACAACAAACACACTGGTTCAGGTAACACAATAAATTGCGCGTCAAGTGAGAGAAAGAAACAAAACACAAAATATTCATGGAAAATCGGTTGTAATACGAGGAAAAGTGGATTATTTTTGCCGTCACTTTAGAAATTGGAGAAAAATGCTTTTTATATTAAACTTTTTAATTAACTTATTATTTCATGCCTGTATGGCATGCATTGTCTATACGGATCACGAGTGTTCTGAATATATACGTGCACGGTGTAATGGGTCACCGTTTTTATGTCGCATTTTCATTTGACTGTTTTAATTATCCAAGTTTTTTGTTTCATTTGACGATGCTGCAAATGACCAAAGTTAGACACTCTCATTTTTACATTTTGTTTTCAACAACACTATCGATTTTTGTTGCTTTTTCCTCTCATTTTCTCATGACATTGTTGCATACACAGTGCTATTTGTTTTTTTTTTTTTTTGTCGTACAAGGTTGACGTATACTTTATTTTAAAGTAGTTACAGTGAAGTGCTCGTATTTTGTTCGAGATGACGAATTTTACGCAAAAAAATCACACTTACGCACTTCAATTTAGTCATCCTCTTCATTGTAATTGAATTTTTTTTTCGTGTCATTAAATGTGCCACATTCGTAAGTTCCATGGATTATAATATCAGAAGCAATTTTGCGCTCAGATTTTGAGTTTTGATCAAAATCAAAAAAATTGTGGAAGATACTTCTCAACTATTTTTTGGAATAAATACTAAAGGATTAAATTCGAACGTACAGTTTAAGCTATTTCCAGTTGTATTCTCAGCTACCCATTTAATCGTATATTCAAACCAAACACAGTTTAAAGTTAAATCGTCGGTTCATATATAAACGCCTTGAATTACTGCTAATTTCTTATTCAATCGAATAAATACACACCGATCAATTTCAGTTTTATTTAAACGTTTTCATTGAATTTATCATTTCAAGTCGATCGCATGTACCGTATAAAGTCGAACGTTGAACAGTATCATCTGGTGTAATAATGAAATTGCTCAATTTACGCTTAAAACAATAAACAAAACTAAATTGTTCTATTTAAGAGTGAGCGTGCGTGTGTGTGCGCAATACATTCCATGAGATGATGCAAAAAAAAATATGGAAAAACTATTGAAAATTCAAAATTCATTTCTTAAAATAATTTCGATTTCTTTTTTGTGTAAATAAACATGTCAATTTTCAAAACAATTTGAAATGAAGCTCCGATGTAGTCCAATGTTTTATTTTCAGCATGTCTAAAAATACATTTATACGTTTCAGACCGGAAAAATCTGCACAAGTGAAATATGTAAATTCTGGTCTTGGTTCTGATAAACGTCATAATGTGAAATAATTTTTAGTTAAACCAATACTGCACATCATTGATTGAAGCTCGTAAAATTCAATGTAATGTTAATATTGGAACCTTTCAGGTTGTGAAAAATGTGTTGTTTTTCTGAAATTTGCGATGCTGATATTTTTGCGCCTTGAATCGAAATTCATTGAGCGTTTGAAACGTGTAAATGATCAACTATATTTGATCTTTTCAAATTGATGGACCACTCTGAAATGGAGCAACCTCTGTGCGTTGCCAGTAGATTAAAAATCAATTTATATTGGACATTTATTGATTGACACGTTAAAATGGATCCAGCTGTGAAAAATCATTTCCATCTTCCTACATTATTCCATTTTCCAGTATCGAGCTTATGTATATGTACAATTCTAGCAACTTTTTTCTTTCATTGTATATCGCACACACCACGATGATAGGTAATCACACTCGTAACACAGTGAGTAATGGCACATATTCATGTGTGAAATATTTGCAGATGAAATGAAGAGAGCGAGAGAAAAAATGGTGACGAGAAACGGGACAATATGAAATAGGGTCAGTTTACCAAGAGTGACTTTAGTGGTGAATTGAAATTTGCATATGCAGTGCTTTATGAACGCTCATGCTCTATAAAATCATCAAACAGTTGATAGACATGGTGTGAAAAAGTGTACTTTATGCACCTTTTTATTATATGTCTTTTAACACACATGTATGGTTGCCGTCATTATATAGATGAAGTTGAATAAACACAAATTAAGCCGTGAATGAAAAGACGCCAACTCATATTCACATTTATATATATGTTCTTTCAGCATAAACAAACGATAAATCGCATTCCGCGATGCCATTTTCAAATCTCGGTTAATAAAATCACGGTATGAAAAACAAACGGTGAATTTGTTCTATACCTTTTATGTTCATAAAAAAAGAGACGTTTGAGTCAACCGAGATCGAATGTGTGTAAAGTACTATCGACCACGCATCTCTCTGTTATTCAACATGAAATCGAACCTGTTCAACAGATACCCAATTGACATGATGTATGTGTGTCATAAAGTGGTCATATGACTTACTGCAGTGCGCGATGCGGTATTGTTGATATTGCTGTGTCTACCAGTCATTATATTGATTCATTAATAGCTCACATTGTATTGTTTTATGTTCATTTCTCGCATTTTACTAACCAGTCTTTTATACATCTACCGAGTAATTGTTTATGATGTCTAAAAGCGAATACAATCAATCAATGGTTCTGTTACTTTGTAAGTTTGATCTTATTTACCATTCACAGTTACATATCTACTTGTGAAGAACGATAAATTCAATAAAAAAATAAAAGATTTTTTATTCTTAATTTAAGATAATAATTTGGAGACATTTTTTCCTTCGTTAAACTTTTTATTTTTGAATTTAAATGATTTGGAAATTTTTGTCTTTATTTTTAATTGAAATTAACCTTTTCCAGTTCGAATAACGAAAAACCATTTGTCAAAAACCAAAATCCATTATTTGTTTGCTAATGTTTCGAATTGGAATTCAGTCACTGAACATTTGCAAGGTAGCTCGTGTGGAAACAGAAGCTATCCGATAACAAAGCACCGTCCACTTGAATTCATATTTCTAATGACATTTTCACCCACTGTTCAACGAAATGTGCATTGTATATACATAATTCGATTATGGATTTAACGATAGCAAATCGAAATATAATTTCAAACTTGTTGCATTCCACACATACACAGACAATGATAAAATTCAATACGACATACTTCATTTCAAAATATTTATATTCGTACATACATTTATGCAGAACTAATTGGCGGTTTTGTAGTCCAAGTTTTTATTTTCATCAGTGGTTTTGGCGAATTTTCATTATCATTATTCAATTAAAATGTGTCGCTTTTTCCCATGTCGCCAATATATGTGTGATCATGGAATTAGTTTCACAAAATTGCTCGACATCGATAAAGTGCTCTACACCATCAAATGTTTGCTTGCCGAACGGTCTCTCTCAAGACTTGATTAAACGAACCAAAATTGCAACACACGAACGAATCCGAACCAAAAACCCAGCAGCACATCAAGAACTCATTTTTGTTGTCTCATTGTGAGTTGATATTTATTTTCGGTTCTGCTTTCACATGGATTTTCTAATCGTTGTTTGCATTTCGTTGGCAAATAATTTCGTTCTTTTTTATCTATAGTGGCTGTTGTCTCGTATTATAGAGCTAAACCAACAAAAAAAGTGTATAATGTGCTCTCTCTCTCTCTTCATACCTACAGATATATATCAGCTCGGATTTTACCAAGCGTACCAGACACGTCCATTCAATTAACTATGACTACAATCTAATTTCATTTTCGTTTAAATTACATAATTTGAAGAATTGAAAGAAATTTTCAGTTATCTTAATTTTGCTAACACTTTAGATTTATAAAAAAACCGAATCAAAAATTATAAAGAAGAAAGATCATTCATATGGTCATTGGTTGTATTTAGAGTCATGCAATTAGTTTAGTCATTGGGAACAGAAAAAATATATCATATAGGAGTCAAATCGATTGAGTACAAAAATGTGGTCACATTAAATATAATGCTAATTTAAATAATAATTTATAACATACACACACATGCCGCCCACGTGGATATCGGAATAAATGACATTCCGTGTTGATTCAGTTAGATCTGACCAAACCCCTGCGACAGTAAATGTGCTCATGCACACGCACGCAAACCAACAATGATGACATGGTTTGTGGCGATGAACTCAGCAGAAACCAAAAACAATTTGACTAAATTCAAAACGATGACGACAATGTTTTGTTTCTCTTCGTTTCGGTTTGAATTTTTGTTTTTCGATCATCAGACACTGACGATCCAAATATTTTTGTTGTGTGTCATAAAATTTAAAAAGAATTTTTAAATTGTTCCAATTTATTGCTAATACATTGTGGGCTGATCGTGTGATATTTATTGCAAATCGTGCTAATCATTTGTCATAACCACAAATTTGTGCTTTTCATCCATACTCAACGCTCAAAAAAAAAATTCCAATTTGACTTTTATATGATAAATATCATTTTCGATGTTGCTGTTTTTTTTTTTGTATGAAAGTGACAGGACAGTGATCTATTTGTAGTAAGAATAATCAATGAGCGACATAGGGAAATTATTATACAAATCGATTTAAAGTGTCAATTCAATGAATGGATGAAGGAGTGCGCATTCCATAGAAATGTCAGATGTGACGCTTTATTATCGAAACCAATTGACATGATTGTTTTGTCGTTCAATTATGTAATTAAAGTGTATTAAAGTGAAATCGAATAAAA
>NW_022197539.1:0-1558 GCF_009176525.2 Contarinia nasturtii
CAATAATCATAATTATTTTGCATCATAAAAAATAACATGACATTCATTTTTATAATTCATCGTGACATTATATCGCGCATCGACAATTGAATTCATTATTTCTCTCTCTCTATCGACCACAAATTTAGTTTCAGTCGCGGATCATTTTAATAATCATTCATATTAATATCAATCAAATGAAAAAAACAACAAAAAAAAACTAAACAATGACTGCAATCAACATTTGCCATTTCGATCTGTCTAATTCTTTGGTGCATTTGTTTTCAATTTCATAAAGTTTTCTTTCTCTGTTTCATGCATGGTAACAATAAATTTTTACAACCAACAATATCAAGTTAAATTAATTGATTTACAACCAATTCCATCAAAAATTCACATTGAAATCTCAAATACTCTATCGCCACCATTAGTTTATATTGGTTTCTAATTTATTTTATCAATTAAAGACGACAATCATTCAATAAGAATAGGAAATGCTTTATGTGTGAATATGTACGATGAATTATGTATATTGTTTTGAATTTATTTCTTAGTCTGAAATGGCAAGTATACACAAAACGGCTTATTTTTGTGGTAATCGTTTTAAAATATTCAAACAATAACATTGTATAGTCGTTTTCAATAAGATCTGTTACAGCGAACCGTCAAAATTTTGAACAAACAACATACCCTCAACAAAATTCAAACCAAATTGACACGTTTAACTAAGGAGCCTCGTGTACTTTTGAATGGAAATGCGTTCCGAAATTCATTGTATTAGTTTGACAACACAGATCTTTTTGGAAACGACTATACATACACACTGATCAAATGTTTGATACGGCATTCTTACATCAAAATATGTAAATATTGATTGTAATATGATGCTATCGACGGTAATAAGTTAAGACAACGTTGGCAAAGACACAGCGACGGGTATTAATCGTGACATGACACTTCCATGCAGGCAACACAAAACATACCGAAAAAAAAGAAAAGAATCAATTGAATTTTAATTCTATTATAATTATCTGAAATGTATCAAACACTAAAACGTGACATGAATTCATTCATTTATTGTATAATGAAATACAGACACTCGAGAGAAAGAAAAACGAAAAAAACTGACCAAATGCGCCCCTCGTTACTAAGAAACCTTGACAATTTTTGAAATAATAACAATTTTTTGGTCAATGTCTCCAGTATAAAAATACACACGTTATAAGAAGTGATTGAATAGTATTATGTAACTGTTTGAAAAATTCCTTGATGGGGCAAAGCGTGATACGAATATGGAATAATTGAACTCTGTCTTCACACCTCATTTTGATCGTCATCGTCATCCCGCCGCCACCGTCGTCATCGTCGTCGTCGTCGGATATCCGGTAAAGTTTCATGCCACTTAAAAATTTGACATGCAGCACTCGAATCGTATCAGTTAAAACTTACCATTGCCGACGGCGGCTATCAATTTGATTCGTTAATTAACAACAAGACAAATTGCAATCAATGGTTTCGCATTATTTAACTAAATCATATTAAAGCAACGGAGAAGCGTAAAGTAATAAGATTTACATTA
>NW_022197540.1:0-2410 GCF_009176525.2 Contarinia nasturtii
TTTTTCGACTTTGAATGGATCGATGGTGGCACGTTGACTTTTTTTTTTAAATGAACGAATTGAAGCCGGCCAGGGACTGAAAGTACGCATTTTTGCTACAACAATTGTTCCCTGCTCAAGTTGTTCTCTCGTTGCTGGTTTCAGTTTCGATGATTTCCTTAACGGCATTACAATGTTTCGGTTTACTCCATTGGATACTGACATATTAGTTGGTTTGGTGATTGAATCGAGTTTTTCCGACTGCATTGCAAACTTATCTTTCGACTTTATAACTGGGCCACTTTCGGTCGGTCTCGGTCTCAAATTTCGGCTCATTCCATTCGATGTATTCGTAGGCATACAATTCAATTCGGTAACTGAATCGGTTTTCCTTGATGACAATGCAAACGTATGTTTCGACTTTATAACTGGGCCACTTTCGGTCGGTCTCGGTCTTAAATTTCGGCTCATTCCATTGATACTGTCATACTAGTTGATTTTGTGATTGAATCGATTTTTTCCGACGGCAATATAATCGTATTTGTCGACTTCATTGGATCTCTTTTGATCGCTCTCGGTCTTGTTTTTCCGCTTATTCCATTTGATATGGATACATTAATAAAATTTGTCGATTTTTGAGATGATTTACTACTTCTAGTTATCGCCATATTAAAAATTGAGGTCCGTTCATTTAAGTCTATCAATATGTAAAGAAAGCGTGTGTGCTGTGTGCGTACATTTTCACACCCAACCTCTTGAATGGTGAGGTAAAATTGATATTACTCACCCTCATTAAGATTGAGTGGAAGATGAGGGTGAGTATAAGATAATGAACGCGAACGTCCAGGGGCTTTTATGTTAAAATGAATACTACGATTTCAGTAAATATTGAAACATAATGCTGAATATTCAATGAATATTGTATGTATATAAAGAATATACACAAATAAATGTGTATAATTGCATAAATTTGATGAATATTTCGTGAATATTTCGTGAATATTTCCTGTATATATGAAATATACATATTTTGTCATTCTCTTTAGTGCGGACTTTCTTCGTTCCTGTGTCGCTTACTGTGAATATTCACAACATACAGTAGAAAATACGAAATATTCACTAGAGATTTATGCCGTATATATGATGAATAAGACGTGTATATTGTGAATATTATGTGAATATTTCGTATATTCATATACATAAAAGCCCCTAGGCGAACGTATATGTTCTGTGTGGTACAAACGAAGTGTGTTGCGCTAGCGGCAACCGCTTCGATTCAGCATCCGGGCAGCAATGCTGTTCAGACGCTGCGAATAGCTAGCGCTATTCAGATAGGAAAAATCCATCACTGCCAAAAACCCAGCAGCACATCAAGAAGTCATTTTTGTTGTCTAATTGTGAGTTGATATACCTGATATATATATCAGCTCGGATCTTACCAAGCGTACCAAAAACGTCCATTCAATTAACTATGACTACAATCTAATTACATTTTCGTTTAAATTACATAATTTGAAGAATTGAAAGAAATTTTCAGCTATCTTCATTTCGCTAACACTTTAGATTTATAAAAAAACCGAATCATAAATTATAAAGAAGAAAGATCATTCATATGGTCATTGGTTGTATTTAGAGTCATGCAATAAGTTTAGTCATTGGGAACAGAAAAAAAATATCATATAGGAGACAATCGATTGAGTACAAAAATGTGGTCACATTAAATATAATGCTAATTTAAATAATAATTTATAACATACACACACATATGCTGCCCACGTGGATATCGGAATAAATGACATTCTGTGTTGATTCAGTTAGATCTGACCAAACCCCTGCGACAGTAAATGTGCTCGTGCACACGCACGCAAACCAACAATGATGACATGGTTTGTAGCGATGAACTCAGCAGAAACCAAAAACAATTTTACTAAATTCAAAACGATGACGACAATGTTTTGTTTCTCTTCGTTTCGGTTTAAATTTTTGTTTTTCGATCATCATTTTAATATGTTCCAATTTATTGCTAATACATTGTGGGCTGATCGTGTGATATTTATTGCAAATCGTGCTAATCATATTCAACGCTCTAAAAAAAAATTCCAATTTGACTTTTATATCATAAATATCATTTTCGATGTTGTTGTTTTTTTTTGTATGAAAGTGACAGGACAGTGATCCATTTGTTGTAAGAATAATCAATGAACGAGATCGCGACATAGGGAAATTATTATACAAATCGATTTAAAGTGTCAATTCAATGAATGGATGAAGGAGTGCGCATTCCATAGAAATGTCAGATGTGTGCGACGAGCCACACGCTTTATTATCGAAACCAATTGACATGATTGTTTTGTCGTTCAATTATGTAATGAAAGTGTATTAAGGTGAAATCGAATAAAAGCAGTGGCTTGAGTGAGTAAACATAAAACGC
>NW_022197541.1:0-906 GCF_009176525.2 Contarinia nasturtii
CGTGAAACTAAACAATCGAGTTTTATTGTGTCCACATTTTTGTATGGATTATGTCATTTTTGGGATATAAAATACACATTCAAAACAACAAAATTCGATGTCATGTGTTTATGATGAAGTTCATCATCGTTCACCTTTTTGCACACTTTTAATTCTCATTTTCGCTTGTCGTCGACGAAACCGACGGCAAAAAACGTTTTTTTTTCATATGCATATTGCTCTCCCTCTTAACAAATACTTTCAAGAATATCCACATTCAATGAATGATAACCATATATGTAAATAGCGATCGGCATCTCACATCTCAATAAGCATACAATACAGTTGCCATTGAATTTTTTTTTTTGTATTTCACAAGTTCACTGTGTTCTCCCCCTTTCATTTTCGATTATTTTACAACTGACCGGTGAAACATCGCAAAAACACGCTCTTGTTTAAAAAAAAAACCATGTGTGTAATCGTATATTTGTTTTTATGCGAGATGATGGTTATATTGTCATTTCCGAAAAGTGAATATTTCATTTTACACACACACAACTGGTGCTTCTTTATCACATTTATTCGCTTGAATTGAGAATTTTCTTCTGCTACTTATTTACGAATTGAGAAAAAATGTTTTAATTTACATTCGCTTTCGAATAGGCAAAGAGAACAAAAAAAAAACGAAGAACAAAACAGAATGGAGGATAAAAAAGAACGAAGGAAACAAAATAAACTACAGAAAACTGGTTTACCTTGCAATATTGCGCAAAAATTCGGAGCGTAAAAGTGGAAAGAAACAAAATTTGTTCTGATATAAGAGACAGAAAGATGAATTTTTACATAATTTAGCGACGATATGAATCGAAACCGAATTCATAGCCGCACATGAATTTACCACCAATCTGAATTTTGTGTTTTTGAAAC
>NW_022197541.1:916-2885 GCF_009176525.2 Contarinia nasturtii
ACAATAACATGCTTGAATATGTTGTTTTTGCAATATTTACAAGTTTTTCTTTATACATTTACGATTGGATTCTTTTTACGTATCTCGCTCAAACTCTGCTTATCGTTCATTCTTTCATTACATTTCGGCTCACCATTCAAGCCACCCACACATGGATATGCATTCGCTCGCATCACGTTCGGTGCGCATATACAATCAATACATGAATGGATCACATTTGATGTGCTGTTTTTTTATATTTATTTTGTGCATTCAAAACATCTGACGTTATATACATTCCGACCAGATTAACAAACATAAACGCATGAAAACTTGTAGCACAAGCGACCGCACAATCGAACGATCGCAAAACATCAAAAGACGCTCAGCATAATGCACACACAACAACTCGTAAAACACTATGATCATTTGTTGTTGCGTTCGTCTTAAAAACATTAATCAAATCAAGAGAGATAAAATGGCTTTTCTATAACCTTGCACGAGCGCATGATCATTTTCAAGTCAGTTTCATTTTCATTTTGGGAGACAACAACTGCACCAACAACCTTTGAGACAAGCACTCCGAAATAAATGTGTAATAACAACAACAAACAAGGCGTGTGTTTGTGTGTGTGTGCCAACCAACGAGATTGTCATTTGGTTTGTAGCAATGAAACACCGAAAAGAGATGGACACACACTACGATAAATGAAAAACCGTTGTGACGAATTTTCATTGGCCGAAGGCCACGTTTATTTTTGTATTTCGCAAAACGAATATGAACTAGCCAGCATGGTTTGTTTCGAGAAAGTGCAATCAAATAAGTTTTTTATATCTATTTTCTAAATATTTTCTTTACGTGTGCATTAAGAAAGAAAGAGCCATAAACTTGTCATAAAATTGTGATTTTATTTTAGTTTTCGAAAGTAATTCCAATCATTGAATTTTATTGTCAAACAGGCGAATGTGTTTTTTGTTTTCTACTCACAAATGCATTCGATTAGTTTGGGTGGATTTTAAGAAAAAAATATTCTCTTTTTAAATTTAGAAAATGGTTAACTGCAAATGAGGGGGCAGTTTGCCATTTGCACTTTTTGTTCGAATGCAGCGCAAATGTTTACGATCATGTAAGTATACAGGTAATTGGAGATTGCGTCATTTTGTTCGTTAGAATTGGCGACGAGTCTTAAACTAGCGTCGTTGTTGCTGCCACCGCCAACTCCATTCATTAGTGTAAAACCTCAAATAAAAGTCTACATTGTACAATTTGCATTGCAAGCAAACAAATAACAAACGCGTCACCAGTTGTTATTGGTAGTTTCTGTAGTTGTTGTTCTTTTATTTTCAAGCCACTCACAAGAGATTTCAATCGCTATATGATGCGATTTGATTGCTACTGAACATTGAAACATCGACGTAAAATGACAACAAACTTGTAAAATCGACAAATTATTCAAATTTGATTTTTCTTCTGCTTTTTATTTTGCTCGTGCACAGTCTCACATTGAATATACTATAAATGCTTTTCTGTTCGTCGTGCATGTGTGTTTGTGTCACATTTGGCATTCGCTGTAGATAGACCGTTTTCAATTTTATTTCTGATTTCATCTCATCGATAGCAGAAAAAATAACACATGCACTGGCTGCGCTCAATTTTTTGTCGCCGTACTATAGTATTGAATTGGAAAATAGAAAGAAAATCTATGTTGATTTCGAAGCAGTTGAGAGTCATTTTTTCGTTTCTGCATACATGAATTTTTCAATCAGTTTCGTAATGCGATTATAAATTTAAAAATATCGATTTGCTATGTATTTTATTTTATGTGATGTCGTGAAATGGTGAATTTTATTGGCAATTTTGTCAATGTGTGTGTGTTCAATTTCATTTGCAAAAAAAAACGTTTTTCGTATGATTTTTTTCCAAAATTAAATTTTAAAATTCTGCAAACAACCAAAATGAAATTGAGAGAATTCAAACAGAAATAAACTT
>NW_022197542.1:0-3390 GCF_009176525.2 Contarinia nasturtii
AAATCGGTAGGTGGCATTCAAAGCAGCTTTCGAATTTGCGATGATTATACTGTTCCGTATACGCATACGTTGCAACACGACCTCGAAACTGTTCATAAGGCGATTGCTGCCATGGAAACAACTGTCGATTTTCGTTTTCTTCGATCGACAGGTTTTGAAGTTGTGCAAAAACTGGAGTAGTATTATCTGAGGAAGAATCAGAAACTAAATTTGAATCCATTAATGTGTGAAAAGTGTTTGTTAAAGTATTTACCCAATTGATGTGTTTCGTAGGTCGATGAGGTCATACAAAGTCCGGCTGGAATATCGAAGCGATTCGTTTCGTTGTTGTACCGTATATCATATTGTCGTGTTGGCTTATTGTTCGGAAATACGTGGATGGACAGACATGGCACATCTATTGCTGCAACCGCCAACACCAATGTCGTGTTACGTTCAATCGGTGATTTACGATCGAATGTTTTGTTTGCATCAACGGCAAAAACCAACTTTTGTTTGGAAGTGTAAAGCAAAAGTCGTTCATAAAAATGTTCACCGGTATCCGTTTTTTCTTTTACGACCACGGCGAATCGAAGAGCTTCAAAACGTGTTGTAAATACACACAGGTCGCGATCAGATGTGAAACGAATAAATGCTTCATTTACCGATGAATACATTTCCAAATCATCGTTCGTCTTTCGCCAACACGTATTGTTCAGAATTCGGAACGGTGTGCTCATCGAAATGGTAAATCGTTGCTTCAATGGCTTAACATAGAAATTTTCATATGGATTGAAAACCCAATTTTTCATTCCACAGATCGCACTGTGGTCTTGTGTTTGTCGTATGAAAGCATGGCAATCTGAGCAATGTTGTGGAGCTCTGTCAGTACAATCATTGGAATGGTGGCTTCCAAAACAGATCAAACAGTCTGAATCCATCTGAAAGAGGAAAGAGAGACACCGTTTTGCGATCAAAGATATAATTTTCTATAAATACGTGACTAAATATCGAATATACCTTATTTTTCAATGAGAATTGACTTTGATCCACGAAAATAGTAACAGGATACGTATTCGTACGCGTAATCGAAGATGTTCTATAAAAAAATTACGGTAAAATACACAAGAACAATCGAGACGAATTAAAGATGGCGTTTTGTAGTTCCACCATAAACTGTCGTAAGACATAAATCTGTGGCGCACATTCTAAGTACATCGCCCATTCGCTTCGTTTACGTTCAAATTAAAATGAATATAATAAAAAATTACCTTCAAATTCTCTTGTGATTATAATTTCTCACTTTCTCTGAAATATTTGGTTTTTAATATTGAATTTATTAGGTGACCATTCGGCATCTGGCTTGAAGTATGAAATTGCTACAACACAATGATGAATGCACGAACTGTTTGACATTTCGAATATTGGAATTTGGAACGTTGCGAACTACGAATCATTACGAAAATAACATCAACCGACGCCAACTTCATGTTTATAATTGCCTTTCATTGAATAAAAAAAAAAACAAATTCGTTTGACATTCCAATCAACTAAGAAACTATTTTACATTAATTTTGGAACATTTCACAAAAAAGTAATTAAAAGGTATGGCTCCAATCTTAAGAAGTCAAATTAAAAAAATCAAAATAATTAACGATGAGCCGAATATTCACACACGAAAACGAAAACGAAACAATGAAGCCAATGTTTTGGATGAATCACATTTAAGACAAACCGTAAGATAAACATTTTCTTCAATTTTTTTTTAAACATAGTCTTTCAAAGACACAATTGAAAATATTTTAGGAAAATGCATCCGATGTAAACTTAAAAGAACTTCGTGTAGTTCTTAAGCGACTAACAACCAGCGAATTGAGAAAGCATCGTGTATTGTTCAGTGATTTTACAAAAATATCTCACAATTCCATGCCGAACAATTTGGATAATTTACAAGAAGTCGCAAGTAGTAGTGCTCAATCGAATTTGGCGTATTCTATCGAATCAAATACGACACATACATGCGAGAATGGAAATAATCGAAAACGAAAGCGCAATGAGAGTAAAAAAGAGACGGCGAACAATTACAATTTAAGAAATAGAAGAACATTGATCGATACCGAGAATAAACTGAACTCTGTAGAAAGAGTACAAAGAAAATCAACAAAAATCCAGTTGATAGAGCGAGTAATGAACGAAACTCCGGCAAAAGAATATTTAGTATATGAAGCTTGGACCAACGAGACAAAGAAAGCAGACTTCTGTAAGCGGTACAAGATTTCCAAGAGAAATATGGAATCCATTACAGAATTGCGAAAATTAGTATTGCACCATTTAAAATTATCTGGATACATTCAAGACAACAACGAATTTAATAATGAAAACGCCACAAATTGGGAAGTACTGAAATGCTGCATAGTGGCTGGCATGTACCGTAAGTATAACAAAAACAATAATATAATAATTTACATGTAACTCAATGCACTGAATTCTCGATATTTTTTTAATATATTTTCCGATATTTTCAGCGAACATTTGCCATGCAAATTCCTATTGCGATACATTCGATTCGGAAAAGTCCCCCAACATGAAAATCGATTGGTCTTCAGTGGTCCATGATCGTGATTTGAATTCAATCGGAACAGAATGGTTAACATACGGACAAAAGAAGCGCATTGGCAACAACATTTATGTTGGCAATTTGACCATAGTGCCGATAATTGATTTGATTTTTTTTGCTGGTTCATTAAACGCAACAATTTCTGATGATGGTACTTCATTTGAAATTGATAAATTTATTCAGTGTATTGTAGATAAAAGGGATGGTCCACTTTTGAATAATATTCGTAAGAAGTTGAACGTAATTTTTAATAAATTTCTTAAAAATGAAGTACTATCCATCAATGAAAAGTCCATTTTAGAAACAGTAGTCGATACAGTAAAAAAAGAGGATACCATTGAAAAATACATAGATAGAGAAATTTCAATGCATTGAATTTTTTGGATTTTTTTGTCCCGTTTTTTACGATTCTTTACCGTTCTTTACAATTACCGACAATTCGCGACAATTATTCATGTAAACGCATATACGCGCATATAAAATCTAGAACATACGAGAACATAAATATAAATAAATAAACTGCGATAGACTCATTCCACTCGATATTATTAAAATACATCCGTATACATCGACATACATATTTTTCGACATTTTTTTCTCGTTTTAATTTGTCTTTATTTATTTATTTTTGCTTTTTTTCAGCCGTTTTCAGCTCTTTTATGCGATTTTGATTTTATGACTATGCGTTAGTACAATCGGTTAGTATATGATCTATTTGGATGTGACGGGATGTGATCGATTCTTTCTTACCGTTTCTTACATTTTCTCGTATTTTCTTATGCTCGTTATGCTTT
>NW_022197543.1:0-356 GCF_009176525.2 Contarinia nasturtii
TTCGGCTTTCTTATCGTTTCTTATATTACGATTTCAAAGTGAATATTCTATGCTAAAAAAATGGTTATTTGAAGTAAAACCGAGTAAAACAATAAGGAGATATACAGTTACAAAAAACACATTTTTATTTATTTTTTTTGCTTATTTTTTACGACTTTAAATTGTTTTAAAACGCTTTCAACGGCTTTCACTGCATTGATTTGTGATTATTTGAGTTAATTTTTAAATTAAAAACACGGAAAAAATATAATAAATTTCAACTAAATTACCTCACATAAAGCAATAAAAGAATATTTTTGATACCAAAAGAAAACAACGTAAGCAGGAACAGAACGAATTATTGTGAGACAGCGTGA
>NW_022197543.1:366-10806 GCF_009176525.2 Contarinia nasturtii
ACTGAATCTCAAATGACTTGATGTATTGATAATTATTATTATTATTTGTTATATATGTTATTTTGTATAACACGGCATAATGTATTTCTTACTATGTATCCGTATGCATCAACAAAAACAAAAAAAAAATATTTTCAGTGCACTGAAAAAATTTAATTCATTATTGCCCGTATTTGCCATTCACCGCCATTTATAATTCACGACAATTCGTAAATTCTATGCTCGTCTATGCTAAAATAAAGTAAAATAATGGATTCTTTAAAATAAAACAAAAAATGCCAATTGACTTCATACCGCTTTATACGATTTGATATATATTTTCCTTTTTAGTTAACTTGTACAATGAACTTTAATATATTAGAAAGTATAAGTAAACTATGATGAATGATGTATTTAAACCAATGCAATGAACAATACAAAAGCAATCCAATTTAAAATCGGCCATGCATTTTGCAGCGAGCTCAGCATCAACGTCCTTATCTGGTGTATTAATCCGTGAAACATTTGGCAATGGTCTTGGAATTGCTAGATATCGTAGACATATTGAATGTTTCGATAACCACGGATAACCAATGCATTGAAAATATTTTCTTCTAATAAAAAATGAAAAAAAAAAAAATTATAAATTTGCGTAAATTTGCGTTAATTTTAAAATCCGTTAAAATCGTTTGAAATTGCCGGAGATTGCGGACCATTGCGGTCGATTGCAGTACATCGTGTGCAAAAGTGTGTAACGGTGTGCAAAAACTGACAAAAACACACACCGAGAAACACATAGCTCGGCATAGCGTATCACAGTATGCCATGATGTATTCGGTATCTGTGACGATCAGTGGGCAAACAGATTTCGACAGATTTACACGCGCTTACACGGCTTTACCGCGCTTTATCCGGATTTACATTCGTTTACATTTTGCGACATTTTGAGAGTAAAGCGGATTAAAGAAAACCAATTTTCGTTAACTTCGGTTAATTTCTCATAATTTCTCACGATTTCTCAAATAAAACCTTATAGTTTTGCTCGGTTTTTCTTATTTCCGCCGATTTCCGCTTATTTCATTTACACACGTTTACACATTAATATTGTCGAATATCCTCGGTCCAAATATGTCATATTGCAAAATTTTCGGCTGTAAATCGTCAAAAAGAAGTGAACGAACATTTTTTAGGTATGTTTATAGCAGTTTATAGTTTTAACGAGTTTTAAACGCTTTTAAACAGTTTTAAATTTCAATGCATTGTTATGTCATGTTATGTTCGGTTATGTTATTTAAATTCGTTTAAATTTTCGATAGAGTTCCAACTAAAAACACAGAGATATGGATGAATATTATTAAATCGACTTATCCTATTGACGTAGCAATGCCTACGTCCCGAATTATGGTTTGTGATCTACATTTCAACTCAGAAGATATTTTAATTCGAGCAGAGAAAAAAACCTTGGTTACTGGTGCAGTACCAATTAATTTCATTTTGTAAGTATATTTCTAGCGATTTCTAGACTCGATTCGACTATAGCGCGCTATAGCGGACTACAGTGCACTGCAATCGACTACAATAATTTTCGATAATTTTATTTTGGCATTTCAGAAAATTTAGTGATATACCAGATGCAGAATTCGATACAGAATACAATAATACCGATAATACGAATGACATTATTCCGAATGAAGTCCAAGGCATTATTCATTCAAGTGGTATAAATAATTTTAAATATAAAATGTGCTTTAGTCGGCCATCGTCGGCCTTAGTATTAGTCGTTTTTTCGCGTTTCTTTCTCGTTTTTTCTTAATTAATATTCTCGAATATTCTATTACGTTCTATTAGATGATGTTATGGATGTACAAAACCTATGTATGGACTCATATGATGATGACTTAATGCAATTAAATAACGCATTTTCTGATTTTAATATTTCTGGCAATGATAATAAGTAATATTACCGAATTATACACAATGCACTGTTACAAAATATTTATAAACACGCATCGACACGCATAAATATTTTTTTCGATTTTTTTAGCATTATTGAAGAAACAATTAACATTCCAATGAGTGTTTATAAAAAATTATTGGATGATTCCGTGAAATTGCTGAAAGCCAAAGAAACCATCTGCAAATTAAACAAAATTTTAGATAAGAAGAGGCAGGAGATTAAAGAGCATAAACGTGAATCAACCAATGCAAAAGTAAGTAACTTAAGAACGCTTAAGAATTTTTATTTTAGCGTTTTTATGTATAAATCCGTATACACGCGTATACATCAGCTGATCGCAGCTGATACTATTAGTACTATGATATAACATTCGATAACATTATTATTTTTTTTTCAATTTATTCAGAAAAGACGGAAAATGAACTTCGCTGCTCATATATTGGACTGTTTACAATATGGTAAATCAGATAAACTTTATTCAGAAAATGTTAGACAGTTTTCCATTGCATTGAATTACTATAGTCCCAATGCGTACAGATATATCAGATCTGTATTTAACAATCATTTACCGGCACCCAGAACAATACGGTTATGGATGACTTCTATCGATTCTTCACCTGGCATTACAATTCAAGCGCTTGACACATTACGTAAAAAAGCCGAAGAATACATAAAAAATGGAAAAAAATTATTCATTGCAATGGTTTCTGATGAAATGTCAATTAAAAAGAAAATCGATTGGTCTGAGCAAAAAAGCAAATTTGACGGCTTTGTTACTTGTACGAACAATAACGAACAACCTAAAGTGTTGCCGGTCGCTAAGGATGTATTGGTTTTTATGGCAGTGGGAAAAGATTTTAAGATTCCAGTTGCCTATTTTTTTCTGTGCGGTTTAAATGCAATGGGAAGAGCTGCCCTAACACAGCTTACAATAAAGAATGTTAATGAAACTGGTGCCCAGGTGATGTCACTTACTCAGGTATATTTTACACGATTTTACAAATTTACGCAAATTTATTACAGTTCCAAAAAATCCGATAAAATTTTATATTTGTGAACGCGTTTGAACGTCATTCTTCACAATCGTTTGCAATGCAATGAAATGTATTTTTCCTGATTTTTCGTATTTTTCACGATATTTCAGGACGGTCTCAAAGCAAACATTTCTTTGGCAAAGATATTGGGAGCAGATTTCAATAACAACAAACCATATTTTCCAAGTCCAACGAATGAAAACGACAAAATTTATTTGATATGGGATGCGCCACATATGCTCAAGTTAGCCAGGGGTTGTTTCAAATACCATTCACTATATTACAATGGAAATCCAATATCCTGGCAATTCGTTGTGAAGCTGTATGAAATACAAAAATCTCGAAATATAAATTTGGGTAACAAATTAACTGATATGCACCTAAATTTTCATGTTAAGCCAATGAATGTTCGTTTAGCATGTGAAACGTTAAGCAACAGTGTAGCAGATGGCATTGATCAACTTAACAGTGATAATTACCGCGAATTTCAGGGCTCTGAAGCAACTACAGAATTTATTCGGTTTTGTAATAATATCTTTGATATTTTAAACTACAAGCCAAATATGAAAGAAAACGGACATTTCAAAAGGCCACTTAATTCATCGACGGCGAACGAATTTTTTGAATATACTAAAAGAGCAAGAGAATATTTTCAATGCATTGAGATTGATGAGAGTTTTACAAGACAAGTGAATAAAAGAGGTGGTAAAAAAATAAAAGTAACGAAAATTGTTAGAAAATTAGCTATGAAATCGAGAAATTCTACACCATTTTTTGGATTCACACATAATTTGACTGCTATTGAAGGATTATACACAGATCTCGTTTTAAATGGGCCTTTGAAAGAACTACACACGTTTTGGTTATGTCAAGACCATTTAGAGACTTGGTTTTCTTCAGTGCGAAGTAGATTAGGTGAGCTAAATCTATTTTCATTTTTGCGCATTTTTGTTGGCTTTCTGTGCCGTTCTGTGCACTGAACATTTTACACATTTTTAACCCTCAAACGCACACGTGGGGTCTCTTAGGCCCTAAGAGTTAGTTTTTTGAAAAAATCACAAAAATATAAAAAAAAATTGGAAAATTTCGCTGAGCGTTTTCTTTTTTAATATCATATCTATGTGATAAAATCAAAAATTTCAATGTTTGGTGCATAGATGAAGTTTTGGGAAGTCTTATACAAAATACTAACGTAAAAGCACAACGGGGTCTTTTGGACCCCAAAGTATTTTGTATGGGAAATGATGTATTCTGTATGGGCCAATATGAAACTCATGGAGATTTGTTGACACAACAATTTACATTTCATCAAACAACAACACCGTAAATTGTTTCGTCCGTGACGTATACTGTTCATCGCAAATCAAATGGCATTTGCCATTATAATATATATTCATACATTGTTTTTTTTTTGGATAGGATAGATCCGTAAGATCTCCACAAGAGCTTGACCTAAGCGTGCATACGCCGCCGCATGATAAATTCGTTCTTTCTTCTGTGTTGCTTCGACGCGCAAATCAAAGCAGGCGTGCCAATCAAAGTATGTATCATGCGGCGGCCTACGCACGCTTAGATCCAGCTCTTGCGGAGATCTTACGGATCTATCCTATCCAAAACACAATGTATGGGCATATTTCGTGAATTTGGTGAACGTTGCTGGTGTGGCAGGGTTTGCCTTGTTGCGAACGTCTAACAACATGTTTGCCAAGTATGGAGGAAGAACGGAAGCAGCGCGATCTCATCGCACTCCATATAAAGCAATGTAATTGGTTTCGATCACGCAAATGTGCTGCCACCTGGTGTCTCAGTGTTAAGCTGATATATCACACATGCTTCTTGCAAATGCAGAAGAAGAGGAAGGAAAAATGTTTACATAGGGTTGAACTTATAAATGCCAGAGAGCTACAGTGTTCAAAGTGCGATCGCCCTTCGGGAAGCAGTCTCGAGACTCGATCTATATTGATCTCACATATCGAGAGGTAGTTCGGCGCAGTACACGAAGCACATTAACTGGCCAACGACTGTCGATTAGCGATATTAGTGAAAGACACGACTGTCTGAAAGTCGTACATATCAATAACTACCAAGCATTTTGGCTATAATTGATTTTTTTTCCATAAAAATCAATATTAAATTGTGATGCTGTATTGGAAAGTAAGGAATAAGCTATGGTTTAACTATAAAATGACATATTTTACTCATTGGATACCATTTTGCATAAGTTTTGTATGAAATTTCTCATGGGTCCAAAAAGACCCCACCTGTGCGCTTACATTACTGTTTTAGCCTGTGCGGTTAAGGGTTAAAGAAACAAAAACAATAAATATACATACAACAATATTTGCAGGGTGTAATGATAATCCTTCCGTTGATGAATTCAAAGCAATATATCGTAAACTTTTAGTATGCAAAGAGATTGTGTACATGAACAACTACGGGAATTGTATTTCAAATGATACCAACATATTAACTGTTCCATCAAAAAATCCAAAACCAAGTACTGAGAATACATCATATTTACAAGCAAACGCCTTGGAAATAGATTTCAACTACAATGAAGCTGTAGAGGAAAATTTGGAAAAGTTCGATCAACATTTGTGCGCATACAATGCTAGCACAATTGAAATTCAAATAATCAACAAAATAAAAAGAAATCACCAGAAAGAATGTTCCCATTGCATAGAAGTTTTTAACGAAAATGAGAAAGCACAAGATGATTTTGTCGAAAAGAAAAATTTAACAACGCATTGTCCCAATCCTTGTAAGAGTACCGTAAATATCATAAAGGCCACTAATAATATTCTTGATCTATTGGGGCTTGAGAAAATTAATGGGAATTCTGGAATGTATGAAACGGTGAAGAAAACAATAATAAAATACTTGCCAATTGGAGAATTATATGCGGAATCTAACTTTGATCAACACACAAATACGCGATTCACTCACAAGAAAGATTTTATACTCAAAATAATAAGTGAATATATGAGTTTAAAATCGAAACAGATTTGTAGCAGAATTTCGGAGGAGGAACGAGGCAAATACATAAGACATAATAATAAGAAGAGAGTTCACGAAGCTGGCCAATAAATTACGATCGATTACGATAAATTCAATATATTTTTTCTATGCATTGATTAACAATATACGACCGTATACGACAATATACTTTAAACGACTTTAAATCGCGTTAAATCGTTCTAAATATCTTACTTTTTCGTTTTGGTGATTTTTTGTTCTTAGATCCCGTTAGATCCACCCATATCATAAAAAAAGAATCTTCAAAATAATAAAATACAATAAAATACACATATATTTTTACGTATTTTTATATTAACTTTATACCGCTTTATACGATACGATACGATATGATGTATATTTTCCAATCAACTTAGCACGACTTAACAGGTGAACGAAATTGTTTGTAATTAACGGTAATTAATGTTTACGAATGTTTATAATGAATGTAGTATTATTTGAACCAATGCATTGAACCTTATTGAACAATTTGTGCGGATTTGTGATGATTCACTACATAAAAATTAGCAAAGCAATCTCTTTTCTTTGAACAGCATAGGTACTCCACTGAAAGTAATAATCGGTAATAATATTGAACACGATCATCAAACAATGCACTGTGAACGACTGTAGATGATTGTATCGTATATGTCGGTGTATTTGGGTATGTTTGTAAAAAAAGGCACATTTTTGTGCCGAATTAAATGTCACTGTGTACGACTGTGTACGATGCTTGAAATCGCTTGAAATTAAACGAATCGTATCTAATTTCGAATCGTTTATAATATAATAATTGCGAATAATTTTAAACAAATCAAACCGAATGAAATGAAGCAAAATAAAGACACAACCAACTGTCAATTTTTTACGCACGTGTACACATATATACGTAAAAAATGGCACAAATCTGTGCCACTTTGCACCAATACACAAAAACGTTTTTCGCTTTCACATATAGAAAATACTTATTCAATGCAAATTGGTACTAATTTTCTGAAATTGTCGGAATTTGAAACCCGGACAAACCGGGACAAACCAATGAATTTGACAAGATTTTACCAACAGGGTTTACTGAAGTTTACTATTTACATCTATTGACATCTAATATGATATAATACTGTGTTGATCAGTGTTGATACCGGTCGATAATATAGTCAATTTTCACAAATACACATATATGCGCAACAAGCAATGCAATGAATGTACTGCTGGAACAAAATTGTGCCACTTTACATAAATTGACATCGATTGACATAAATACTTTGAACGACTTGAAACAACCTGACTGAACTGTCAAAAGCTGTCAAACGAATTTTTTGAATATTATGAAAAACGGTGAAAAAGCCATACAATATTTCCAGTGCATTGAGGTTGAGGTTGATGAAACTTTCACACAAAAAGTGATAAATACATTCCTTGGAAATTTTCAAGAGTTTCTTCACAATAAAACGCAATAGAAGAAAATACTTATTTGATGGAAGAAAACACTGTTCTTGTTATTTGATTGAAATCGATTGAAATTTATTAAATAATGTATAATTCGGTATAATCCATTACGATTCATTATTTTGATTTCCAATGGTTTTTTTTTCAGTTTTTTAATGAGATTTTTAATCATTCACTTGTACATTTTTACCGATTTCTACCAATTTTTATAATAACTTTATACCGACGATTACGTACGATTAGATACGATTAGATACATATTTCGACATATTTTTCCAGTTAACTAGGATCGACTAGGATAATCGAGGATAATGAACTCGAATGCGCCCGAATGAACTTGAATGAGGATATTAGAAAATATAAGTAAACTATGATGAATGTTGATGAATGCAGATGAATGTCAATGAATGTAGTATATATTTAAACCAATGCATTGAACAATATGGCGCAATACGGAATAATACGAACTCAGTCCAAATTAAGTTCGGCCATAAGTAGAGCAAGTTCAGCATCCAAATCCTCATCTGGTGTATTAATCCGTGAAACATTTGGTAATGCTCTTGGAATCGGTCGGTGTCGAAGAGGTGTTGAATGTTTTATCTCATTGTTCTTGTACCATTTCGATCCATCTTGTACGTATTCTCCAGATGACCAATCCATTGCGTATGTTGTATATAACCAATGACCAGAGTCGATAGAATTTGCTTTTGGTTGAGCCATTCTTTCTAATTAACCAAAATTATATTTCAAACGATTTTTAAATAATCTATGACCGTCTATGATAAAATGAAATAATTATAAAATACCGTAAAATACAGAACTAACCAATTCAAAATAAAATAACACAAAAATAATCCAATGCAATGGCAACACAGATAGATATAACGGCTACGGCCAAGTGACGAGTTGTTCTTCTCTAAACCGCTCTAAACGATTTTGATGCAAGTGAATTCAATAACCGTAAATAACGTTCATTTGCGTTCATCCAAATTGCGCCAAATTCATCATAGCTTACATCGGCTTACTTTGATTTCGTTTGGCTTACACTTCACCACACTCATTCTGTTTCTCTCTTATACACGTTGTCAGCATTGTATACACTCGTTCAGTTTCTTTCTAATCATGCCTTGGCCGTCTTTGGCACAAGTTTCAAATTTGTCAACAGAATCCAACCGAATCCAACAGAATCGCATACAAAAACACGCAAGCACATAATAGTACGGAATAATATAAGACAAGCGAAGAAAGGTCGAGAACGGTCGAGAAAAATATCAATGCAATGAAATTTCTTAGAGCACATTTGTCCGAAAGTGCTTCTTAATGCTTAATACATATACCTTGAGATCGCAAACAAGTGTATCTACACATACACATACAGACACACACTTTCCCGCACTTTCCCTCTGTTTCTCTTGGTCGCTCTTGGTTTCACTCTAATACACGCTTATACACATTGCCTCTTATGTTTGACAGTTTTCATTTATTTGTTTGTTACAACCTAATGCAGTGGTGAAGAATCTGGTACAAATTTGTGCCATTTTACATAAACACACAGACACATTTGGTTCAATTTCGAGCATACACACACACACAGAATAACTTAAGACAAGTGGCAATGCCGTGAAATTGTTTTGACGCATTTATCGTTACGTTCTTAATACCTTGAGACGCCTTGAGATCGTAGCAAGCGGCTACAAGCCTGTCTTATTGCAAATTAAATTCTATTAAATTATCAGTTTTGTTTGAGGCGGCTTGAGGAGTATAATGGAGGAGGATATTCTGAAAAAATTTAATATTCGTGGCTGCAAAGTAATATTGGAGCAGAAAAATTTTGATGAATATCGGCAAAAGCCAAATCAGAGAAGATCCAAGAGAAAACGGAGCATTCATACCGCATCTCTACCTGAGCAAAAAAAAGTATGTCACCAATCAATCACCAGCCGACAATCGAAACAATTAATCGCTTGCCTTGGATGTGGTGAACACCAAGTCACTAGTTCGAAAGCTGATTTTTCAAAGCATAACTGTCCGGGAAGAATTGACACAGGAAAGATAAAGCAATGCATTGAAGTTTTACAAAAATCAATGGATGGATGTATTGAACCAGCTGAACTATCACAGATGATTACAGCACCACCGCCACCACCGCCGCCACCGCCAAAACTGCTGTTAGCACCACCCTTGTTGAAACTCGTAAAGTCAAAGTCTCAGCCAGTTCAAAAACGGAAAATTGTACACAGCAAACGTCATTTAGATTTGTGTGCAGAATTACATGAACGATTCAAGTAAGTTCATTTTTTTATTTTTGTTATTTGTATTATAACATATTTTAATAATTGTATTGTAAATCACAGAAAAGTATCTCAGCCGAAAAATAAACTTTCATCAACGTCGCCATTCGAACCAAATTCCTGTAAATCGAATTCCATACAACCGAAGATCAACGATTTGTCGTCAACAAACAACACTGCATTGAAACTGCAAACTTTGACAAACAAAGAGGAAAATCAAAGTGAACTTTTAAATATTTTAAGGTACGTTTTAATTTGGTGAAAAATATTGTGTAATTGTAATCAATAAATTTAATATGTATTACACTTTATTACAGAAAAAGAATTCCATATGTACAGGACACAGACGAAGAAGGCGATGATGACGAATGGAATAAAGAAGAAAACTAAAAATGATTAATTAAATCACAATAAATCTCGTATCCTGAACGATCCTAAAAGTTACGATTGATAATAATTTTACGAATAAAAAGCGATTTAAAGTCGCAAAAAATAAGCAAACAAATAAATAAAAATGTGTTTTTTGTAACTGTATATCTCCTTATTGTTTTACTCGGTTTTACTTCAAATAACCATTTTTTTTAGCATAGAATCGCATAGAATTTCAGTCGATTTCAGTGCAATGACTATATACGGCTATATATTTACCGATATTCCGCGATATTCACTTTGAAATCGTGATAAAAGATAAGAAAAATCCAATCCAATTTGAAATCGT
>NW_022197544.1:0-10245 GCF_009176525.2 Contarinia nasturtii
AAAAAAAGGTAAACCATTGGACTTTCGTGATAATATAATGTAAATAATTGAGAGAAATTGTGTATTGTTGGTGTTTGTGTAAGCGCGCGCATCGTGCATTGCCACCTTAAATGGATTATGACTCACCAGTATTGTGTATATGCATCGAATTTGTCTTGTAGTTTGATGAAACATTTTGCTATTTTGATTGGCTCACCGGATTGCTCCAATTCACTCAGTAATATCACACTGAAGTCGTACACTTCCTGAATATTTCCAAACAATGTGTTCAGCTCATGCGCTTCGAGATGGCCTCGCTCTTGCCAGTCATTCAAGTAGCTATTTGTGTGACAAAACAACAGAAAAAGAAGAGATTTTTTTTTGTTAGACGTTATATGATACGCGTTGCCTGCATGTTTTGCTCCACTAATTGAAACAAATGGTTTATTTGTCGCTGTCACAAAACGCAATTATTTTGAAATAATACAAAAATAATAAGTTATCTTACCCTTTGATAACTTGACCCAAATCATCGACATAGCTGCGTTCGGAGTCGATAATTTCTAAACAAGCACGTTCGGTTACAGTCAAGCTGGGACTGATAATGGCCAGTTCATTTTCGCTATGATCGGCTAAACTTTCAACGCTTGCCAAGTAGGAAATGGCATTTTGATTTGTCGAATGCTCATCGGACGCTGAGCTTGATGATGAACTTGTCGAACTAATCGAAACCGATGACAATGGACGAATTTTCGTGCGTTTTAGATCAATCTTTAGTTGACCGTTCTCTTTGTTATTGGTTGTTGATGCCTTGGTCGCTGCAGTGGTCGTCGTCGCTGTCGCTGTCGCCGTCGTCGAGTTTGTTGTTACCGTTGATTCTGCTATGGCTGTTGTTGTTGTCGTTGTCGTCGGTGATGTTGTTGTTGGTATCGATTCATTCAACGATGGCATTGTATCATCAACACCATTTTCCGCATTTATAACCGGCAGCAATATATCATTATCCATTGAGGAATTATTTATTGGTGAATGGTTTTTTGTACTCTGTTCAGTGACTTGATCATTTTTTTCTTTAATTGCAAATAATTGACTTTTTTTCGACTTGGTATCGCTGTTGTCACTGCTGTTCGATTTTTGTGAAAGTGTCGGTGAATTTTGTGCACTATCACTTAGTGACGTTGAATCATTGCCAATCGCCATCTGTTCATTTTTATGGGCAAATGAATGTATGAAACTTGTATTTTTTAAGGAAAACAATGCGGCAACAGAGCCACTGTCATCATCGTCATCATCATTGTTTCCATTCCTATTTGCATTTGATTCCCAGTCGGATTTAGGCTCTTCAATTTTTTCGACTTCATCGTATACATCGTCTGTATTGCAATTGATGTGATCTTCAATGGTTGTTGGTGTGGCAAAATCAAATTGACCACATTCGTTGATTGGCGTTTTGTCGACAACATCTTCGGATTCATCGTCATTGCTAACATTCGAATTAACAAGATCGTATAGATTGTCATCGTTTAGATTTGCGTAGGGAATTTCCGGCGGTGTAACATAACCACCGTCTGAATCACCGTCGATAACCAAGTCATTTCCAGATTGTGTCAATTTGCATGTATTCTTTGATAGCGGATGCCTGAATTTGCATCCATTCGGTGTTGATAAGTTGATTTGTGAGGATAAAAAACGTTTTCTCACACAATTTAAATTTGGATCGTCACCAGTTGTTGAATAATTTTCGTTCATATCGTCTGGATGTAACGATGTATTTGAATGCGATATGAGACGTTGTACATTTGCTGAGAGTGCACGAAAATTACGATGACGTCGATGAATCGATGGCGGTGGTAATTGTGGCAATGGTGGTGGTGCTGATTTTAATTGCTTTCCACATTCATCTAAATTTGCATCTTTCGTTCGCGGAAATCGTTCGAAATCTATTCATAGATAAAAGATAAATTAAAAATACAGAGAAATGATGAAACAGTTTTAACGCTATAAGTTTATGTAAAAAAATAGTCATGCACTTGTTCATGCAACATATGCACTTGAGAAAATTTTGTTTTATTGACAATAGAATTGGAAAAAAAATACAAACAGAAAGACAAAGAGAAAGAGAGAGAGAGAGATTTACCAAGCAATGAATTATTGTCGTAGTTTGTGTTTGTATCGATAAGAAGGGAAGATTTGCTGTGTGATAAACTGTTAAATGAACTTGTGTGATTGATGGCGGACGAGCTAAGACGATCATAATACGCAACCACCGATCTTGATATATCGATTGAGCTTCCTGTATTGGTTGTATTGTTGTTGTTATAGTTGACACGCGAATCAATAAAATAATTCGAAGAAAATTGAAGAGAGAAAAAAATAAGACAAGAAAAAAAATTTAATTAGCAAACAGAATTTCTCCGTTGAATCATCATATTTATTAGCGAAATAAAGCAAAATTCGTCTTTTTTTATGTTATATTTTGCCTTGATGTTTATTCACAATTAAACGAAATTACACATAACACGCGGAATACAGTCACAATAATGATAAGATTAAACAAGTACACACAGAGATATGGACTATCATATAGAATTCGTATATGCCATGATTAAATTAAATAGAACTCATATTAAAAAACCTCAATAACACTACAAAAAATGAAATCAAATAGATGGCAATATGTTATATTTATTTATGGCCCATATAAAATAGACGGTACATCAAACAACAACAACAACAACGACACAAATTGGTTACAACATAAAAAAACAAGCACAAGACAATTTAGATGAAAACTATTTAAGAAAATGAAGGAAAAAAAATTCAATTTTAGTTTGTGTGTGGCGCAATAAAAATGAAGAAAAATCAATCACTCATAATCAGCGCATTTAGTATTACTCGTTCGTTCGATGTTGGTTAAGTGGTCGACCTAAAAACCGGCATACATAGAGAAAAAGAGAAGTGCGAAAGAAAACTCTTGCACGTACAAACAAAGAAGCGAGCAGAGAAGAGAGAAAAAAAAGATCAACAATTGGTGAGAAATTATTCGCATGCCAGAGAGTCGCAAAAGAAATGATACAAAATAAAAAGCAGCAAACAAAACAAATAACATGCAATAAGAAATGTATTTCATTCGACACGGTTTCAATGCATTTGATCAAACAGTATCAAGTGCAAATTATAATAAATTCAATTCTTGAATTGTTTTAACATAAATTTTATTTATAATGTTGGATGGCTTGAAACACCACCTTCGGGAAGTCAACGATGAAAAATAGGTTGATTTCGGTTGATTTCAGTGTCCTTCGCACGCAACACAAAAATCAATGAATGGTTACAATAACCGTAATTACCATTAGCGTAAGTCCCAACAGCTCTGAAGGAGAGACGAGACAAACGAATAAAACGAACGAACCACAAAAAACGTGTTTGGCAAACAAACAATTGAAAGTAAATCAAAATTCAAGGTAATTTGGCATGCCGCCGATGGATTAATCCAGGAGTTAAAAATCTACAAACATGGCAAACAAGATCGTAACATAAAATCGCAACAATGCAATGACTTGAAATGAAAACCATAGCAAAAGGTCATACACAAAACATCTGCAACTTTTGACACAAACTCACTACTTTGCCAATTTTAAAAACTAGAAACAAAGCACATTCGCAAAGCAAACCAACACACACACACACACGCATGAATTACATTTGCGATTAGACATGTGAAGGTCGTTTAACTTTTTTTTGCTGTTCATATTCGTGTTTGGTATGTAAAATAACATACACATCTATCTTTTTAATATAACTGAATGATTCGCCCGTTTCACAATATACATGTGTACACCGGTTTTTGCCAATAAAAATAACCAAACAATACAATTCACATTTTTGATTTTTATTTTCGATTAAATAATATTATTTTCATGTTGTTATTTTATCTTCTTTGATAATGCGTTTACATGTAATGAATGAATGGATGGTGTACCGAAGAAGAATAAAAAAACATGCAAATAAAAAGGTTCGAATTTCCGAAATTTCACTCCTGTCTTTTGCTTATCTTTGTTATATTAATCTTGTTTGCATTTTCGAAATGAAAAAAACAGAAAACCACAAAGAAAGCTCACGATGTGTGTGTGTGTGTTTTTGCACCTTGTATATTCATGGCGCAATAACATTTGATATGGTTTGACTCATCGTTATTTCTTATTTCTTCACTTCGCTCTCTTTCATTTTATTCGGGCAGAAAACGATTCTCGCACTGCTCAATGAGTCATCATAAATTTAACTTTGATTGATCAGTTTGTATACAAACGACTGCGCCGCAAACCAATATTTGCCCAACACGTACCGCATAATCTATATTGTTGTGATGGCTCGCACATCTATCTAAATACCAGTTTCGTTGCCAAACGTTTCTTGATGAAAACACATTTCGCCGCAAGATACACATATTCGCCAAATGCAAATTTCGAATTTTGATTCATTTGCTCGGCTTCACATTATAACATGTGCAACAGAAGATTTCCATCATTTTTTTTTGTTTTTGCTTCGTTATCATGATGCGCATTCCATTTTAAACATATTATAAACATTACACGAGAAAAAAAATCATATGCCTATTTGCACACTTCAGTGAGCGCACGCGCGCACGAGCGATTACATTGCAAAATAAAATTCATCGCCAATAAATCATTGGGCGAACATGGCACACAAGCGTAACCACAACTTTGAATTGGTTTTTAACTCGTTCTTCTTGTACGTTGATAGTAATAACGGTGTTTTTCTTTGCGGCCGATTAAATGCGTTTCATTGTTTGATGTGGCAAGAGTAGAATGATTGATAAAAAGAAATAATTTGTTTTGGCCGACAAGAGAGCAAATTCAAGAGCAAAGCTAAAATGCTTTCTACTCATAAATAATATCCAAACTTGAATTATAGTTCTAATCGCCAATTTTCAAGTATTCGTCTCATGGAGATGGCGTAGAAAACGAACAAAATTCTACTTCTTAAATCGGCAATGTAATCTGCCATGGAAGACCGGTGAGAATGAATACGCAAGAGACTACGAAATGGCATCGGAATGTTGGTTTGTGCATCGCCCCTTGTTATATGTTCATTCGGTTTGGTTTAGCGTGTGGTGTAAAGATAATCATTTTTGGCTTTAAACACCATGCCTCGTTTTAGGTCTCGTTTAATTCCCGTTTTCTCGGAAAAAATGGGCATTTGAATGACAGTAGTTTTAACGCAATTCATCAGAATCAAAAGCAAACAAACATGTCTAATGCATTTCAACCGAAGAACGAGAAGAAGAAGAAGAGAGAAAAAAACGACCACTGAGAAAAAAGTCCTGTTAAATGGCGTGAATCACTATGGGATTCGAGAAATTCACAAGAAATATATGGATCGACAAAGGGCATTGCACCAACTCTTTTCTGTTGGCGTTTTTTTTCCTTCGCATTTGTTTTGTTTTTGGTTTAGCTTTAGAACATATTTCAAAGCAGCACCTCATATCGCTGTGAATAAATGCGCGCACACACACACCGTGCACAGCACAAAACACAACTATGTGTATGGCTATAGCGATATATTAAACAACTCACCAAAAATAGAAGTGGAAATTTAAAACATGTTTCGCCTTTGTTTGCCACAGTGAAAAGTGATTCCTTGTGCGCACCGTCATGACAACGACTTTGTGCGTTTAAAGCGTTACTTCTTTACTACGGTACAGCACACAAACGCACCATCCAATGAAACAATTAAAGCGTTAATTACATCAAATGAAGGCACAGCCCAACCAAAAGAAACTCTTCGCTACCAACGGCCATATTATTTTCCGTATAATTTACAATATCCATCAAGACTCTTGATTTTTTTTTGTTGCGAATCGAACACCTTTTACGGAAGCCTAACTTGGCAAACATGGTACACACAGCTCTATCTATTCAATAGACATCGACGCAGAATCTCTGTTGAAATACACAAGGAGATAGCAATAGAGAAAGAGAAAAAAAAAACATATAATTCCGTCCGAACAATGAAGACTGTGAGTCTGACGAAATAAGTTGAAAAAAATAATCGCCTTGTAAATTGTTTGCGCTTTATTATTTCTCATGTAAATTGATTTGAAGTGAAAATTTTAGTGGCGAACAAAGGCATTCAAATTGATTATTACTTGTGTCTTTTTATTTGTCATAAATGCGATGCGAAAAAAAATGAACGTATGTATATAGCGTGACAACGATTATGACAAGAGAACTGTGATCAAAGCGATAATGCAATATAAATCCAATTTAAACTGATAACAATTGAGACAACGAACTTAAGATATACACCACATTTGGAGTGTGTGTGTTGACGCTTGCTCCAAATGTCGATCATTGATCGCCCGAGAAACGAATTGAACAAAGAAAAATCGTCGGTCGCCATTAGTCTACGTAATTCTGTTTACTTTTTTTTTTATTTTCATTTAATCCAACGGCCACGAATTACTTCTTTGGAATTCTTTCTCTCTTTTTCTCTCTGCCAATTTGATGGTGTATTAAATAAAATTTTAGACTGTTCGTTAAATATTAGTTTTGCAATGCTGAAATCTCACCGTGAATTAGCTCGATTTGTAGTTTTTTCGTAATAGCCAGTGAGTCGTGTCTAACAGCTAGATAGCGAAATAATTTCAATTACATTTTTTTCGGTGGATCGGGTCAACGCGAAAAAAAGTGCCATTAAAACGTGTATGTATTAATCAAAATCTACATTAAACAGAATGGAAAAACGTTACAAGTCTAATGAGGCACATGATTAAGATCACGACCGCATTTAAAAAAAAGATGAAGAAAAAAAAAATTGCAAAGTGAAATTTTTTTCACTTGTGGCACGGCATGGCACATAAGAACGCGAACGATTGTACGGACCTAACAACAACCGAAGATAGTAGAAGTGAGACACACACACACATACTCGCACTGAAATTGTTTAGAAGCAATGAGCCGTGAAACTAGTTTCGTTGGCCGCCGTGCGCGTCCATTAAAATAGTTTTTAAAATGTCGATCCCATATCGCAATTACTTAGATATGCAAGTGTGTATTTCTCTCCAATTCCCTCCATTTAATATGTTTGGACTACTTGAAATTGTCAAATTGATGTGTACAATTGAGACCATGATAAATATAAATAGATGATGGAAACTGTTTTTTTTTTCATTTCTGTCTTGGCATTTCTTTTCACATAATTTCGTTGTTGTCATTTGTGTAAATGATGTTTTACAAATACGATTTTGAATCGAGAATCGTCAAACAAGTTTCAAAATTTCGTATCATGCTTTTATGTACGAAATGTCGTTCTCAGTCAACGTGAGTCATTCGATCTCTTTCTTTAGAAATGTAATTAACTGCTATTTCAATGTGTGTGCATTTATGTCGTTGTGTTTTGTCACATTTTTTGTTAAAAAAAAATGTGTTGCCATTTCAGTGTCAAATCGACTGAGAGGCTTGAACAATGAGTGAAATTGATATGGAAAAATTAATTTAAAAAAAATTATTCGTAGTAAATATTGAACACGTCCGTGCACACAAAGAACAAAGCGCAAAAAAAAATCACGTTGCAATTGCGCGACAAACAAAGAAATTATCTTTTTCGATTTAAATCACACTTAATTCTATGTACTGCGCATTCATTCTCGTCAATTTGGAAAAGCGATGTAGCTCATGGCATAATTTTTGTTTTCTCTCTGTTTCTGTTGCCGATTCGAGTTTTTATTCTGTCCACATCATAAAAAAGAGAGATGTATTTCGCCTTTTTCTTTGTTTGCAAACATTTGTTATGAACTCGGTGTGAATAAAATGTACAAAATATACATCTGACAAAACTATAAACGTTTTCCATTCAAATGGGTTGGTTACCTGTGTGCAGGCTATTTTTTTTTTATTATTATTGCATAAAGTGGGATGGACTCTTTTAGTCATATTATATTCGCGAATACATGTGAAATGAATATTAATTTTGTGCGACACACAGACACAAAGAGACAGAGAGAGATAGAGAGAGAGGAACCGCAATCGTATTGAATACGAACGATCGAACAAACGACAGCAAAAAAGCTGAAAAATTGCAGATCGCTGGTTGCGATTTGAAATTCTTTTTCGATCGAAGCACCCGGACAACCTTGGCTCTACAGTCCACGCACATTGACATTTTATGTCTAGTGCCGCGCACAATGTGCGCGGTACTGTTTTGAAGTGTATTTAGACAGATAGAGAACCTTTTAATATTCAAATGAATATTGCTTATGCATTTTAAACTTTTGATACAGACACACTGAACGAAAACTAGACACACAAATGCGTGACATTTTAAGTCAGATTCAACCTTAAACGCAGGAACTGGAGATAGATAGGGAATAAATAAAAATAATAACAACAATTGAACCGACGTAACAAATTAGATATATAAAAAACATGGCAATGGAATGTTGAGAAAATCGTTTTGCGCTAGAGCAACCGTGATCAATCACAACGATTGTTTCTGGTAGAAATACAAACAAATGTGCCGCATTGCAAAGATATTTGCTAACAAAACAGCAAGAACAAAACGGCAAGATCGAACTCGCACTCATATCGTATGGCCTTTTTGCAACAAAAACATCAACAACATCTAGAAATATTCTTTGCGTCACGGAAATCAGAAAAAAATATATATGAATGAAATGTATTCCCCATAAAAGTGCGGCAGCAACAGCAACAGCATCAGTTACACCCGACTTTAAATGAAGAAATATCATTTGACGAAAGAGTGATTAGTGTATTTTTGTTTCGTTTTGTTTTCACTCTTTCTCTGGCGTGCGCGCGCACACATCAAGCAATAACGATGCAAATAAAAAAATTACACGAACTGTGTTCAAAGCCCAAGTGGAGATTACTTGAAATTATACGGCTACAAAACGATTTACTTCATTTTTTTATAAAAAAAAGCAAAACAATAATCGGACTTTGTCTCAATATGAGAGACTCCGTAAATAAAACATAATTCTGAGAAATGTGTTTCAAATGCAAAAAAAGCCATGCACACTCCAAACGGCTTTAAATATATCCGTTTAAAACAATATACTAGTATTCAGAGACGGAGAATTTGTGAGCATATTGTTGTCGTTCAACAGTTCCTCGATTCCACATTCAATGACACATACACCATCGGCAAACAAATCATGGCACTTAACAAGCTATATTTTATCGCTGAAAATGAGGCGATTTGGTAACCACACAGCCAAAATATGAATTTAATTCAATTAGAAACGAATCTAATTAGTACAGCTGATAGCTTTTATTTCAGTATGTGAATTGTGAATTCGCCGTTGCGCACATATGGCGTGTGTTTAAGTACAAGTGATTCGTTCAAGTCAACGTCGATGAACCAACAAAGAATGCATATAGGCTCGTTTTCGAAATAATATGGTTACACCATATCTAATCAATTTATGGCTTTGTGCTTGACGTGAATATGCAAGCGCATTTTTTCGAAATAATCTTCTATCGCGAGTGCTCATCAAAAATTCCAATCTCCCAGAAATATGTGTGTTTTCTTGTGTTCGTGTGAGGCTTTCCACCGAATAAAAAAAAAAATATATATGAAAAAAATTAACGTTTTGTTTTTGTTTTTGATTACGTTGGCCAGTCATATTAATTGACTTGGTCTTATGAAATCGAAAAAATGCACGGGCGAGAAAAAAGCAATATGTTTTTCTGTCGAAAACACTCGAAACGAAGAAAAGAAAACTAGCTGCACTATAATCATGGAAAATTTCACATTTCTGGTTAATAAGACGAGAAAAAAAGCGCATAAATGAAAATAGGCGAGCATGAAAAATGCCGTCAGACTCGGCAGGCACAAAGGACGTAAATATTTGTTATTCACAAATCATATGATCAAAATCACATGTATGTTTTTCGATGTTTGGAGAAGAACGATTCACAGAATGCTACCTAATCATCGAATAAATAATTTCTTCTATTTGAAATTTATCAGTTCCATACTGACTTGTTTATTGATCGCATTGATCACTTAATTCCAATGTAGTGTACCACACAAAATTTACTCTGATTCATCAAATCACATACAAATCATTTTCGATCAATTACGCGAGTTTTTCTCTCTTGAATTTTATTTAATGGAACTTCAATTTTCAGTTGAAGAATGTTTATGATTCAATCAAATGAAATTAGACGAAATTATTAGAGAGAGAGAGAGAGAGAGAGAGAGAGAGAGAGAGAGAGAGAGAGA
>NW_022197544.1:10255-59300 GCF_009176525.2 Contarinia nasturtii
GAGAGAGAGAGAGAGAGAGAGAGAGAGAGAGAGAGAGAGAGAGAGAGTGATAGAAACATGAAGTGCATGTTCAGTGAACCCTCGTAAAATCGATTAGCGGTCAAATGAAATGTATTAACGGCTGAAAAGATGCCAAGGCATTAGGTCGCCGTTGCGTGCATACATAGTTTAAAGCGAACAGCAACAAAAAATTTATAAAAATTTCGATTCGTTCACATTGAGAGTCAAGTGTTAAATGAATTACATGTGCACTGCATGTCGTATCCATATGGCACCGTATTCATATAAGTTGATATCAACTTCTTCTTCTTAATTCTCTTTTTTATTCAAACTCTCTGATCTACATTGTATATCTGTCTGTGTTGTTAATTTTATTGCCCATCCAAACTCGATCCAAAATATTTCATTTTGTTTATATGTTTTCCATCGCTTCTCTCACTCTCACTGCCCGTTATATTTCATTCATATTTTCGGTGCGGTAATGATTTGTTGTTTTAGTTGCATATCAAGCGACCATTCAATAAACGATGGAGCGAAAAAAAAAACACAAAGTTAAAATACACACACGTAATTCTAACGGTGCGTGAACGACACACATCGTATGCGTAGGCTATGAATGATCTGCGCCTTCGGTTTTTTAATGTTTACATTTTTCTGACAAAATGAGAGCGAAATATAGAGAAATTCTGAACGTAAAATCAAATTTAACTCAACACTGGCGAACGGAAAGTTTAGGAGTGGCGTTGTGTTGCTGCAAGTGTAGAATGCAACATAAAAAATCAGAGTGACAACAAAAACACGAAAACTACAACAAATGTTTCATATATGTCTCACCGTCACTCAAATTAAGTGGTTTTTTCATCATGAAAGGCGAAAGGTTTGTATGCTTTTTTTCTTCATCTTTTTTTTCCTCAAACTAATCCAATAAATTGTAATGATGAAAAGAGCATATATCGTGAGGACTCCAAAGGGCTATTTTTGGTAATTTATCGCTTTATTCAAAAGTGAATATCGTCTACAAAGCAGCAGAGAGTGTGCGATCGAAGAGTAATAAAGCTTGTAGACCGCCCATGAACTATATTGTTGCTTAAGTATTCAGTGCATTGTGATGTGTGCGCGCACGCGGGGTCGAACCTTTTGCACAATTTCACGGCAGTGCGTAGGTTAGCTGATTTGTTTTTTTATTGTCAAGTGAAAAAGAAATGACACGCAACAAACCACAAAAAAACATAAATATACTATTTTCACCGGTTCAAATGGGCATAGAATTCTCATATTTGATGCCATGTTTATACACGCATTTCAATATACGAATTTGAAAATCGTCATCGTCGTTGACGGCACGAATATTTCCAATTCGAAAAGAGATCGCGACATAGAAAAGAAAACATCGGCCTATTGATTTAAGCAGAATGGCATGCTCATCATTTTCTATTTTACGATAATCTGCCTTTTGATATTTTTTTTTTCTCTCGTAACTCTCATAACCAAAACAAAGACCGACGAAGAGAGTTTACGAAAGTTCATTCGTTGAATTGAATAAACGAAATGAAAAGAGTTTGGAAATGGGGCCGCCTTAGAAAACAGCACTTAAACGAAACTGACAAATAGCGAAAAGATGCTGTCGATACGGTTACTGATGCCGATGTTTCGTGCATGTTTTCAACAGCAAATAACTCGATTGAAATGTGTGTGTTGCACATTTTTTCTCTTCTTCAACAACATAATGTGTAATCGATGCTGTAATCAAGAGTCAAAAGAATGTCATGTCTCGCATCGTGTCCCGTAGACAGAGTACGTGTGTCGTTGTGCCCTAAACACGAGAAACACACTTTTTTGTTGATTTAAATTTAGCAGAAGAATCAGTTCATGTTACATTATACAAAGTTAATGGCATTTTAAATCAGATGTTTTCGGTTGTTTTTTTCTCTATCTCATTTTTGCTTCGTTTGTTTTTCCCAAGCTCTCCAGACTGAGTGTTGACAGATAAGACGACTACGAATAATTCTCTCAAGTTGGTGTTTTTCACTCTCAGTTCATACTTGAAGTGAGATGAAATAAAAAAAAAAACTATATATAATTGTTAAGCACAAGTCTCTTTTAATTATAGTACAGCATTGATAGTAATTATGATTCATTTATCAAGCGTGCTGTGAGATTTCAAATGGACGAACTTTTATGACATTGAATTTTTTTTTTTTTGAAGCAAACAAATAAATTGCATCTGTGAATATAGATGCAGCATGCACCTTTAATTAAACGTAAACATTTTCAAACAATTTGGTAAGGCAAGCAAAAAACACATGCAAATCGTATAAAATACAAGAAAATAAAATGGTAGTATGAAAGAATGAAACTGGTGTGTTTTTGTTTATTGTAAGAAGATCAAAGTATCAACGAATGAAAAAGCAAAAAACAACTTAAACGAACAGAAGAAAAACGAATTATTCATGACTAAATTTCGAAACCGAAAGTAAATGACAATCGCTAATCATCTGAACATATCTATATATATTATTTTTTTTCTGAACGATTTTGTCTCTTTCACTTGGACTTTCACAGATTATACTACTATGGTATGAGCTTCACACATTACTCATTTTTGGTTTTCTTTCACAAAACATACACATAACATAAAGATTTTACTTTGTCTACATAAAATATTGATTAATTTTATTTTAAATATGGTCAGTCGTGCAGTAGAGTTGAGAGTCAATATTCAGAAATTTGTTACACAGCCGAATTGATATAGGGCTTACCAAAAAAGTCCTCCCACCGTTCCGATTCGTCCGATTCACAATCCATTTTTGTATAGTCTGGTTGCGCGTTTTGTCGGCAGTTTTTTTTTGTGTTAATATCAATTTTTTGCGTTTATTTCGCGGAAAAATTGCATTTAATTTTACTTTCAGTTGAAATTAAACAGTTTGATCGTCCGCGAAAATCCAAAACCCCCAAAAAATCGAAGCGCATTTTTGGAATTCTCTTTCAGCCAAATCGAAGTTAATTAAACTCTCATTCATTGTTATGTATTCATCAATATATGTTTATATGAAAAATGGTTAACGCCAATTAATTGCTACCATGTATTCGCTGTGTGGCTTTTTTTCTCTCTCCCGTTTGGTTCTTCGCTGCGTTGTCTAAAGAAAACCACACAACAGAAAATTTGTATTGCTATGCTATAAAATGATCTTGATCATTCGTCATGTTTTATATCGACGGAAAAGCACAATCACATATATTAAATAAACTCTATAAATGTGCAAAAAATTCGCACACATACACACAGAGACACTCACCGAACAGTAAACTCAAAAATCACGCTCGACGAAAACAACGAGATAGGAATTCAAGTCTGAATGAAAACGAACGAAAATATGCACAACTTTCTCGAAAAAGATATTTTCATTTTTCCGAAATGGCAAACGAACAAAATAAGAAGAGAAAAAAAATCTACAGACGGTTAACGTAACGATCATAAATTACGGCCGGTAAAATATCGCTTGATGTGTGGTTGATTTTGTTCATTTACAAATTGGCCAATTTTCCATTTATCGGTCACTCTTCCATTTGGGAACAACGAACTCTGTTGTTTCTTTCTTTTAAATAATTTAAACCAAATATACACAAACAAGACACTCCACCAAACAGGACCAATAAGGCCCGTACAATTTAAACAACCGAATAAAATCGCACACACCAAAACACAAAATAATTCCGTTTGAGTTCGTCTTTTGTTTATTGTTACAGCAAAACTCTTTTCCTCTATAATTCGTGACAGTCACAATCTGTTTCCTTGCTTCTATTTATTTTTGGCAACAATTTCGCATGAAATTTACATAAATTATCGAACATGTGTGAATAAATATATATCGAAATGCTTCGGCTTTTCCGCTTCAGATAATTGGCTGTGCGCGCGCGCACGCCTCTGTTCGTTGGAACGATTTTTATTCGTTATGTCGGCTGCTATGCGGTTAACATTTCACCAATTCGATTCACCAATATAATATTGTTGCAATTCCGATATTTCCTTTAAAGTTTGCGTATGCTTAAGCTTGAGATTCGTTTCAGCGGCGACCGATGATGACGATGAAGTCGACGACTGTATATGGACTTGTGATACGGGTTGCACCCAAGAAACAAGCAAAAAACAATCACTCAGTTTTATTTACACACGAAATATAAAAACCAACAAACTATACATTCCATGGACGAGATTTGAATGGGATCCAAACCGCAAATGTGAATCGCGTGCGCCGACAACTTATCGAAAATATACGTACTGTGTGTTTTGGTGATTGTGTGTGTGTATGTATGTAGTATGCACGCAGACGAGCAGCGCAAGCGTTCGATATTGTGGCAAAACATAAAAAAAAAATCTCGAGAGAGACCGAGATATGTTTTTATGTTGCTTCAGGGGCAAGACAATCGAAACGATCTCCAGCTACACAGCGTACAAAGTGTTTATAGCATTATATGAGAGATAAAGTAGGAAAAAATTGTTCTCACAGCCTCTCATATATGCATCTATATAACGAAGACGACGACGTCAGAGGAGCATGAACCAAATAAAATTAGAAATAACGTCCGAAATGGGAAAAAAGTCAATAGAGTGAGCGCACAGAACAAAAATTCAATCTTTACTGAATGCAAACGAGAGCAAGATGGAATGAAAAAATGGGAAAAGGGAGAGAGATAGAAATTTAAAGAGCGAGGAACAAAAGTTTAGATGCACAGATACAAATATAAATGCAGCAGCAGCAGCAGCTCTGTATGTATGTTCGTTAGTTCTTTTATAGTTTTGTTACATTCAAATGCATGCACTGAACAAACAAACACATCAAACTAAAAATATGCACTTGCATAATTTGCCTGGCGGTTTAGTGCATTATGTCGAAGCACACAGCACCCATGCTCTGCATAATATGATGTGATTGATGCGGATGCAATTTCTATGGTTCAATCTCTCATACATTCAATAATAATCCACACTTAAACACTCTATTATTACACACATACATCCATACGAGCAACAAAACAAACGGTATAGGAGTCAACCCAACCATTTTGGACCGAATAAATGCCAGCCGTGCACATTCACGATGCACACAATTCGGAAACATTTAAAAAAAAATGCAATATCGAATTGAACGCGTACGCACACATGGTTGATTTTAAGACTTAGGTCCCTCTATCTTGTGTGGCTTCGTATCTTCGATGTGTATCTATAAATGACTGAATGGTGTGCGACGACACGATGGTGTGTGTGTTGCAACAAATATGCACGAAATTACATTTTGTATAGCCATTAAAACTGAACAATTACGATGATTTATAGGTACTTGGTGCGTTATGCACTCACACACATGGTATGATTTTTTTTTATTTAAGCTGCTCGTCTTATGCGCTATAGAAATTACAGCAGCAATTTGCAATCAACCAAAACGCAATGAAAGAGAAAAAAGAGAAATAATAAACGCGGGGTGAAGAATGCATTCAAACAGTCGAATGATAATGCGAGCGCAACGAAGCAAAGAGGCCTGAAATCGAACTTGATTCGCCCGAAATGCTGTGTTACTCAATAACAATAGAGAAAGAGAGACCGAGAGAGATAGAGAGAGTCAAGATGTGTGCGAGTGTGGAAGTGAGGTGAACGCGATAAATGAAATTGGTAACAATCTCACACGTTCTGCTAACGGGGCCTAAAGAGTGCAACCAAGAAAAGAAATATATTACATTAAAAATTGGCACACATTCCAAATAACGATGTCACGAATTGCTCTTTTCGACATGAAGAGCCGAATATCAATAAAAAGAAACACATACGAACTTATGAATCCAATAATAAACAAATCAATAAATAAATTGAAAGCGATATTCTCATTTTATACAATATATTGAAAATGTGAACAGAGTGTAATTGATTTGCAAATGGTGAAAATAATTGTGCAAATTAACGCTCCAAACATGCCTGATAAATATTTGCATGAATAATAAGTGACTTTCATTAAACGGAAAAATTAGAAAACAAATGAATGAATGAACGAACGTATTAATATTCGTATTCATTGAGCTCTTGCTGTTGCACAGCAACTGTTCCTCCCGGATGAATTGGCCAAATTGTTAATAAACATCGATCATGGAATTTCGTCGTCGACGACGATAATACACGTAAAAAAGAAAACATTATTATCACTTACATTTGTTGATTTCATATGCAAAGAGATATGGCCAACCAAAACAAGCGCAAAATTGAGGAAATACACCAACAACAACAACAACGATAAAAGATATTGAACAAACAACGAACAAACCGCAAACATGCACACACACGGCAATGAGAAAAAGTGAGTGTGAGAGAGAGAGGACGCCGATGAGCACAAAACACCAACCTTATGGATCTATATGAAATGAAATTGAAATATTGAAATGATAAACGAAATGGCCACAGCCACACACTCGGCACACAATTTTTAAATGTAATTTTATCGCTCTTACGCTCGCAATCAAAACCAAAACAAAAGAAACGAAGAAATGACACTAACAGACACACATCTCGTTTTGTGAGTGGTGTGTATTTCCCTCGTTTTATGGTTTCCAAACCAATTTTATTTCTATTCACTTAAGACTCTTTAATTTGAACGGTATTGTATGTCTCTTCTTCTTCTTCTTTCTCTTCATACATCTTTTTTTCTACTATCATTTAATGTATTGAGTTGTGTGTGTGTTTTTTTTTTATTTAAATGTCTACTTTTTAAAATATGCGATCAATATTTCATTTTCAATCTTTCACCATTACCTTTTCGGTGTGTTTGTTTTATTTGTATCTCTCTCGGCAAATGTCGAAGTTGATTACAACGATGGTGTGTTTTCTTTTCTTCTCTCTATCTATTTTTCTTTCTTTCTTTTTTATTGGTCGTTGTTTATTTTAGATTCCAGTGAAATCGAAGGCGAGAATTAAACACATGCCAACGATAAGATAAAAATGATTATGTGTATGGCAATAAATCGATCGAGTTCGAATATAGATGAGACACGCACGCATCAAAAATGCTTGAAAAATTACACAATTTATTGGCACAATGCAACCGGATACATTTAATCAATTCGAATATGCTACTGCTCGTCTCATTTCATCAATTTCAATTGCAGCCACACACACCGCACTCTATTATTATTGATCAGAACACCCCGTACTCCACACAACACAAAAATTTTAAAATAAAGAGGGACAACAAAAAGTGACACAAAAACACTATGACTTTTTAAAAAAAAGGTAAACAATAGAAAATTGCGCGAATCTCTTTTTCTTGTTATTTTACCTTCGTCTTACGAGCAAAAATGTATGTAAACACTTCTATTAAATTTCAATTAACAAAAACAACAACACCGACTTAATTATTATTCAATCGTCGATTGTTTCTAGTTTTCGTAACACAATTCTGTCAGCTGCATGCAATTTTTCTTCGTTGCTCTCAATATGTTTTTTTTTCGGCAACTTACTTTTTTTGCTTTGCTTTTCAGCAGGAAATTTACATGTTTTTTAATTGTTTCTCTTCAAATTAATTTGTTTGTCCGTCGCGCAGAAAAAACCACTGACAAATACACTGCAGCAAACACTTTTAATTTTCGTTTGTTTTCAAGTGAAAGAATTTTTATAGAAAATGCAGCAAATCTAATGTGAAACACAAAACTATTGTTTATATTTATATGAAAAAAACAAAACTGCATATGCTCTTTCCGTTGTGACCGTCTTATTCTTCGTTTGGTATTTATTTCTTCTTGCTTCGACTAAGAAAATCGAGAAAGACCAGCAAATTAAAAAAAAAACAAACAATCATAACAATAAGACGTTTTGAAATACACAGCTAACAACATAATACTGATCGCGAATCAGCCAGTTGACTGTACGAATTGCGCCATATTTCACATTACCACATCGATTCGTCTCTGTCGCGCTCATGGAATTTGTCATCCAATGACACTGGTTGCTACATTCACATTGAATGACTCTCGTCAATGAGAGTGTGCTTCACAATAGCGATGCGTGTGTATGTATGCGCGCTCCACTCACACTCAACACAATGTTCCACTCTTTAAAAATTCACTTATCGTCCATCGCATTCATGCACATCACATGCGATTGCCACACATCGATTTGACTCCGTCATACACACATACAAACCAAAAAACAGTTTCTACCCAATATATACATATATATGTTCAATGAATCGAAAACATGAACGATTTTGATGCGGTTGTATTTTGTATTGCTTGTGTGATGTACGTAAGTAACCATGGATTTTTCCCGCTTTGCAATTTTTGCAATCAGAATGACTAATCCAGTTCCAATTCGATACGACGTTTGCATTTAATCGTGTTTTATCATTCAGCTCACTCATTGAACATTCTCGTTCCGCAAAACGATCAAATGACACTCGCCTTTTTTTGATAAACATACTATTATATGTGCCAAATAATGATTTTGTTATTTTTTTTCGAATTCCAGTCAAATAAATGCGCGTCATTGATTTAATTTGAGCAGGTTTCTTTTGTAAATATTGTCATTCTTATAAGAATTCTGATTTTTGTACAGACTTGAATCATGCAAGAAAGCCTGCGACCCAGCTCCGATAAGTGAACCAAAAATCGGTTTGTTTATTCACGATTTCGAGTTTTGTCATCGCGATTTTCATCCAAATCGAAATATATATAAAAAGCAAATGTTTATTTCGTACTTTAAACGTATTTTTTTTTTTTAAATAATATTTTTTTTCAATCAATTTCATTTTTTATCTCGCCACGTTGATTTAAAGTAAATTAAATTTTGTGTTTCACCCATCGACTTTTTGCCAATAAAATGATCATATTTTGATATTGATTTTGGTGTTTTGAGTTTCCATGTATTTAAACGGTCATCTGGTGACTGCAAACGTTTATTATTATCATTATCCCACAATTCAATCAAAATAAGTGAGTTTTTCGCATTTTTGATGATCGATATTTTTCATCGATTAATGGCTTAAACGAATTCCAATAAGATTTTGTTCTATACTCAGCGGTTATCAACTTTTATCGTTATGTATGAATCACAATCTGTTCCAATATCACAAAACTCTCCATTTGCATCAGTTACTACAAAAGCAGATTTAAATGTTATATTCCAGTATCCTTCTCCAAGGTCCAATATATATATATATATATATATATATAAAAAAAGAACAAACAGACGTTGGAAAATGGATAAATTTAATCAAAAATAAAGCTTTCTACTTGCATGTACTTTTTTTTAACAAACCATTCGTTTTGGGTCCTCTTTTTGCATTTCAAGTTAGAATGCATGAAACAGCCAATACTGCGGCTGAAAAACAAAAAAAATCTGAAGCACGAACATAACTAATGTGTTCGTCTTTGTTCACACCTAAATTGAAATATGAATGAGTGTCACAAATAATTCTACTATAAACATAAAATTTTATTAATTTTTGTCGATTTTTTGCTGATAAAACTGAAACGCAATTTCCAACCGACTGAAATTCACAATCTTATCAAAAGTTCAAAGATCACGATAAACTTTAAGGATTCCGCTTTGTATCAAAATACACTTTTTTGGAACGTGAGAGTTTTTTTTACATAAAATCATGGCAAAAAAATAAACTTCTTTACAGTTGATGTTTCTTTATTTGGTAATAATATTGAAATTAAAAACACAGAATAAATTATTGTAATCTATGACATTATTGATGAATTTTCTTGAAAAAAATATGCGATTGAAAAATTGTTAAATTGTTATTGTCCTTAACGGTATTTTGCTTTTTTCATTGTTTTACACCTAGAAAAGAAAACGATTTTCTGTCGGCAAAACTGAAAACATTTCAAACAATTTAGAAATACAATGAACTTTTTTCAGCTATTTGTATAAAAGAAACGAAAGCATTTGTTCGAAAAAAAAAAAAAGACAAGTTGAAAATTTTGATCATCATTGACCAATGCTATCTTATTTAGATGATGACCATGATGCTTTGAAACTGATTTTATTCTGGTTATCACTTCCAAAATTAGTGCCAAACAATTGAGACGCTTGTAGCAATGAACTAACAGGTAAATTTGGCCATGATGACATCAAATCGTCATTGTTTGTTCCCAGATCCGAATCCCATATTTCAATATCAATTAGCGCACTTGTGGGTACTCTCAGAATTGCTGTTTCGCTAAATATTGGATCCGACTGAGACCAATGTGTTCGACTTCGCCACATTTCTACTTTGTTGACTATCACTTTTATATATGGATCACATTGTTGGAATAAATCACAAGGGAATCCATGAAAACCATTCGATCCGATACAGTTTTTCCGCTTAGAAAGAATATTCTCAATAGTCCCATTCCTGCATGTACCATTCCTGAAAAATGAGATTTTGATAATATTATGAATCAGTTCTTTTTATTTCAACGCTAGGGGAGAGAAACCAATGCTAGTTTTTCTAGTTTATAGCTAATTTACTAGTTTTTAGCTAATTCACTAGTTTATTGCTTGAATAATCTAATAATGCTAATATTCCTTTATGAAATTGCTAGTTTTCTAGTTTTTTTTTCTGTCAAATGACAATCAAATGATTGTACTGACACAATGAAGTATTTTGACGTTTTGTTGTTCAGACATATTTTTATGTGTTTTGAATAAATATACACTTATAATAGTGAAAATTAGTTTAATTATTCTTTTTTAACACAAAATCGTGCATAAAGTACCTGTTTCTTTCAATAGTCGACTTGTAAAATTGATTTGGTCACCAAATCATGGCAGAATATCAAAATGGCGGATCAAATAATTTTTGCTAATTTTTGCTAATTTTTCTAGTTTTTGCTAGTTTTTTTCTAATTTTCCTAGTTTTTACTTGAAATATAAAAAACTAGCTAATGGTTTCCGTCCCCTAGTTTCAACGTCAAATGTTTCATTTTAAAATGTTATGCCATACCATTGCCCTTGCCTACTCCAGCTCCAACTCCATCTCCATAGCCACCGGGACACTGACAATTACAATCACATGCGCAATTGTTTGCATAAGCCACAATAAGAATTGCAGCGCACAGAATTCGCAGTCCAAACATTTTTACAAAATTTAAACTTTTATTGCGGATCCGAATGGTTTTCATCGGGTTAAATGAACATACCGTGGTCAGTGGTATCGTTTTATATTCCCATCAAATTTGTTTACTCCAAATAAATGCCACTTAGATGATAGTTTAATGATTATATCAATTTTTTACATAAATATTAATGATAATCGGAAAAATTATATGTTTTTAGGAAATGGATATCACCTGAAAAGTATAGATGAGATTCAAAACAGTGTATGTTAATAATAGACCAACACTAGGCCTAACATGTGTCAAAAAAAACCATTCAAGTCTTTTCGATTTTATTTTGTCAATTAATAATATTATTGTGAAAACGCGACAAACGTCTCATGTAAATATTCGTGTGATACGTTTTTAAAAAGTAAATTAAATAATATTTTCAATTTGTTTAACTAACCATTTAACTGGCCAACGTACTGTCAGCTCAGCTGACCAGTTAGTTCAATATATTGTCTGGTTCTGATTCAATTTTAGCGATTGTGTTTATATTCGTCATTTGTTATGAGTCAAAAATCTTGAATCAAAATGTCAAATACAGAATCACCATCAGAAATATTCAAATTAACTATCGATCCATCGACGAAATCATTGAATACTACTTAAGTGACCGCGGTGAATATTTCGGACAAAAGCATTCTGCACCAACGATGTTGAGCATTATTTATACGATCATCCCGTTTGCCGCTCCTTGAACAATTGACCAATAATCAGATTTTCAGCTGGCAATGATTTCTTTTTTCGGCTTCGTCATAACGCATTTTTGGACAATAAAACATATATTTATTTGTAAGTCAATATCATGTACTTACAAAAGCTTCAAAAACATATTCGACTTTGATTCTCATCTTTCAATTATGAACAAATGCTATGATTCACAACTAAAAATACAATTAAATCAAAGGTGAACAATTGTTTTTATTTGAATCGGAAGTTGCACAATATTAAACATTTGCCAAGTCAATTTTAATCTAATCAACTGATTAACGTACAATATGGAATAATACTTTGTTCTAATATGAGTCACAGGATCAAATAAAACTTTGCACAAGCTGATATGAAGCTGATGGCGCCAAGCGTTCGCTTGTAGTATGCTTAAAACTAGAGAATTTTAAAATTCGTCATCATTTTGCAAGCAATCGAAAATTTCTTTATCAGTCGAATAGTCGAATGAAAAGAGTAAGCAATTTGATTTAGTTGAAAACATCAATCATCGCATGAATTTATATTTTATTTTTTGGATTTTCCCACAATCTTTCAATCCGATGCTTATATTTATTACGAAAAAAAAATGGATCAAAAGCAATAAAATAATGTGTGAGTCTAGTAATTTAAGTTGAAAACAAAATAAAACAAACTGGTGAGCAAAGCGATAAATGATATAGATATCACAGAGAGATCGATCTGACGCCACAGTTCTTTTACCGCAAATTCTCGTGCCGTTGTATCGTTTCGAATTGGCGTACAGTAAATAAAGCTCTGATTATTTGATTTATTGATATGTAATTAAGTGTGCAGATCATTTGGAGTAAATCATAGGTTTGGAGCTTGAATAAAGTGGGTTTGATTGTATGTCTGCGATATGACTGTTGTTTATTGCATTTTGCGTCATCATGGCATCGATATATTTACAGTGATGTAGTCTAAATACAGGCGATAAAAAGTAAACTGAAGCACAATGACTTAAAAAAAACCGATTTTATGCAAAGCTATATATTTCACCAAAATTTATGACTTTTGCTGATCAACATGTTCATTTTGTAATATAAAAAAGAAACGAATTCGTAAACCAAAATCAAATACCGCCATTAATTTCACTGATTTTTTCTCATTCGATTCAAATATGAGCGGCTTCGAAACAAAAATCACGCACATTAACACCCGATGGCGCAATTTTTGATTTCTACTTCATTAAAGTACAAAAAGAACTTTCTAATCAGATTTAAGACGAAGTTACTGGTTTTTCGAAATGATGAAATGCGATAACAAAGCGATTTTAGATAGTTCACAACATTGCAAATCGTTGTGTTTGAATTTGAAATTCGCTTCGAGCGTTCCATCTGCACCGCACGCTCGTCTTCGATTTCAAGGTAGTAATTTTGTCTTATTTATGTCAGAGCAAAAAATATCTTGATAATTTCGCGATGAACTCGTTTTCAAATTTAATATTGACCATTCAATGTTCTCATTCTTCGATTCGATACATTATTATTATGTGAGGGAAAAATCGTTTTTTTTCCCCTTTATTTCAAAGGCAAACAACATTTGATATTTATCAATTTTTCAGAATGATCTTAGTAATAATCATAAATTCAACAGAGTTGGTTGATAAACAAATAAAATAGGTTTTTCTCTATATTTACTAATATATTGTTTCAGGTAAAATGGATCGACCGAAAAGAGTTGACATTTCGTTGATCAATATAAATGTTACTTCTCGTCTTCATATAAACATTCGATTAGTTTACAAAAAGGGTACGAGTTTGAGATTTATCTAAACTGGGCTCAAAAATCGTCATTCAATTCTGGTAGAGACATTTTGTTTTGTTGGTTTGTATTGGTTGACAACTCTAAAATTTACGATTTCCTCAATCGAATTTAAGTACATTCACAGATGTGTCCATATTATGATAGAAAGATGTTTTTTTTTTGTACAAAATGTTTTAGTTCTTTTTATTTATTGGCAGTATTGGCTCTCTATCTAAATTCAAAATTTTAAACGTTAGCTAAGGATTATGGTGAGATACATATGTGTATGATTCATTGCTGTTGGCAATCTCCTAAATTCTAATTACATGAAAACAATACCATTTTATCGATATATTTCACATTGCGGCTGGAACTAAATAAATTCGCATTTATGAATAAAAAAAAGCGCACATCGGCACACACACAAGTGTGTGTGTGTCTTGAACAGCATTTCAATGGTTGGAACTAACATGAAATTAACGTAATTTTCTGAATTTGGATGTTCGATTGTCTCTCTTCGATAGATCGTTTGTGCACTTTATGTAATTGAAGCTGGTCCAGGCAAAAAAAAATTGAGCACAAATTTTATTACTAACATTTAACAAACTTAAAAAAAATAAAAACTGATTGAATGCCATTCATTAACTGAGTTTTGATGTTTGCCGCATTTAGTAGAATGGTCGACTGAATGGTCGTCGGTTCGGTGACGTTTTTAGCGATTGTTTAAATTTTTTCGGTCGAAGATGAGCATGTGGCCATGTGGCCAATACATAACTTTCGATTTCACATTCGTTTACACCGCGTAAGATGCGGAAATATCCATTTTCTCCCCACCATGATCCCCAAGAATTGGCAGCAATCTGAAATGATTTCAAAAAAAAGTTATTGATTTTTTTTTTGATTATCAATTCGTTGGCTGTAGTTTCTCACCCAGAATTTCGTAGTTTCATAGCCGGTTCGTTCTTCACCCCAACCAAGCAAACGCACCGAATGGAATCCACCTTTTTCGTCCCGACTGGCAGCTGAACGACGATAAATTCCACCGCGGTAAGCAAAGAAGTCACGGTACACACGCATTGTGGCTAGTTATGAAAGAAAACATTATCAAATGTTAGGAGAATTGAAGTTTCTTCGGTGCATTTGATTGAAATTCACCTTGGACGGGACCACTTTCTTGAATTTCAGTCATGATATCGCTTTCGTTATTCAATGAATATGCTGGTCCAACACGGTACAAATGATCACGTGGCACTTTCGTCGGCAATTGACAACCAGCTGATGATAAAGTGTCTGTTCGTTTCACTTTGCAATGGCTTGGTTTGCCAGCATATGGGAAACAATCTTCATCGACAAGACTGGGAAAAAAATAATGTCCAAATAAGTTCTTCCAATTTATTTAGTGAATGAAATTCCACATTGTTGTTTACCCAATTTTACGAATGTAATTCCATGCCCAATCTAAATGGCCGCCATTACAACCCGATTGTTTTCGTACGCAAGACAACAATTGTTGCGGTGACAATTCAACCGATTCTTTACCTTTTGTTTGAATACCAAATCGGTCTGATGCAACCGATGCCGTTGATATTGCCCATGATGCACCGCACCAACCCTGGTCTTGGATTGGCGATATGTAACTAGACCAACGTTCATCCTCAACTGCATTGAAATTACGTGGCAATGATTCAGGTTTGTTTGTTAATTTGGTCATTGCTTTGACTTTGTATGTTGGTTCTTTTGTGCCTAAACGCAATTCCAAGCCTTCGTCATACTTTCGGCCCCAGAATTCGGTATAATTTGTTGCAGTCCAGCCCAATGTTCGTGTTATTGAATTTACATTATTAATCAAACTGTCGTCGATTAAACATAGATTCTGTTCGCATACTGTGGTCATAATGCATCAGAAAAAATGAAAAATATTTTCATCAAATTTAGTCGATTCCATTTTTGTATGTATTTTCATTCAACTGCAATGTCATATTTACCTGTGTGCCCACTTTTTTGGCAAGAGCTATGCAATGTCGAAAGAGAGAAAGAGTGATAGAGAAAGAACGAAATGTAAGTTCAGACAAGGTGATAAAATTATCTTTGTCCATATCAATTGAAACACTCACCATAAATTACAATTGTCGCGAATTGGATTAGATGGTCCAAAATACTGTCCTTTATGCATGCATTCAACTTCTGTAATGTTTTGTGGTGGATAAATTCCCAAGCAAAATGACTCGTAATCGGGACAACAATCGCCATTTGGCCAGCGATTACTTTTATCATTGCTGAACGAACCACAAAATTCATCACAATAACAAAGTGTAGCTGGAAAATGACAATTCGTTTATTTAACGTCATTATTTCACACAACATCACCGCACCATTCACGATCAACAATCACATTTGCAAGTCATGCATTATTCTTATTTTCATTTGACTTACTTGAAATTGGAACAGCACATGAATCGGTACGATCTTTACAGCATCCTCCTGGTCGTGTTTCACAAAATGGTATACCTTCGAATTCACCTAATTGACCATTTGCATTTAAAATAACACCCAATAGCAATACGCTGATACCCAATAAAATGTTTAACTTTCGAAACCAATCCATTGTCTATTCGGTTATTCTTATGTTTCGCTCCTTATCGAATCGAATCTGTGAATGAACAAATATATACACAATGATTTTTATTTATATAATCGAATGATGATCGACAAATTGATAGAATCAATTACTATTTTAGTTTAATCAATGATTCTGATCAAATATCACGCAAGGATAATTTGTTTTGAATAAATCGTGCAAATATGCCATAATTGTGATTTATAACAAAACAAAGTGTGAAAATCGTATCGAAAATCCCACGCAAAAATCACTCCAACACAACTACATCTACGTGAATAATTGGAAATTCGACATTGTTGTTCAAATAAAGATATGAAGAATATCCATTTTGCAGAAAAATTACAATTCGACGTTGAATTCGAAATTTATGAAATTTCGTTGAGTAACTAATTACGATGCAACATTGTAAATGAATTAACAAAATGTTTACATAAAAGTGTGCGTGACCGGAATAAATGACACAGTCTTAATTCGGTGTTTGTTTGTTAAATCGACTAATATTCAGTACGACCATTGAGCGAAGAGAGTTAATTCACCTTCAATATATTTTTTGAAACTGATCACAATCAGATAAAATATCTTTGGAGCACTGCCCGAGGTCTTCATTTTCGGTCAAACAGTTTTTCGTAAATCGGACGACTGCATGAAGTAGAATTGAATTGCTTGAAAGTGAGAAGTTCTTTGCACTAAAATGTTCACCATCATTTTCAACCGACCATCGCATCTTTTGCCCAGAAATTGAAACTTACTTATATTCCCTCGAAATCCCGGATATATATTTAGCAAATGTTTATCATTTTTCGTCTGTTCATTTCATGTCAGTTCATTTGCTATTTTACTTTATAAACTACTGCTGTTGATTCCATTGTGAGCTTAAAATATTCCAACCAAATATGATCAAAATTCCAATTTCACAAAAAAAAAATAGTCAAAATCAATAGCTTAAGTATGTATTCAATAATATATAATTCTTTTAATTCATCGCAAATGACTTCCTTTTTGGCGATTCGTGCGCAGCACGTAGCTCCCACACTGCTACTTCTTTGATTTACAATTCAACAGCCATCTAAAGTATAATAAGCCACAACACATTTTATAAATCACCAACAGAAGATAAACGATGCGTGAGAACAGACTATACAATTTGCTGTCAAATCGTAACGCCAACATATTTTAACTGTACAGTAGTCTGAAAAGTGATCGTTGAATCAACCTGTTAATTCTTTATGAGAACTCACCACATTTCGCCCTTTCTTTAACATATCATTCCGATATCATACAAGCTCATAAACAAACAAACAAAAAACAATATTTTTCAAAATTCAACACGACGATGTTTGTTTTGATTAAAAAAAATATATGTCTCAATCAGTTTGCAAAATTGGTAAACATTTCAAATTTTAATGACGCATATTTGATATGGCTTGGAAGCAATCAACGCTCGATTCATATTTATGTGTAAACAAAAAAATCATCAAATTTGTGAGATAATCGGCAGGCATTATTGTGAAGATTTTGCACATGCAAAGGTCATGAATCATCATGAATATTGTAGACATAAGTAAACTTATTATTTACTTTTCAGTAATCGAACTGATTTATCGAAATCAGCATTTTTAGTATATTTTCTTCTTTTTGATGTTTATATTATGATGATGCATGATTGTTCAGCACTGTGATATTAATTTAGCGATAAAAAAGTTATAAATTTTCTTGAATTTTGGATCATTTTGTCTTCAGTCATCAGTAAAGTCGGTTGATTTTTGAAGGAAAAGTTATTGCAATCAGATGTGCTTCAAAGCCGCTTACATCTGCCGTGGTTGTGACAGTCAATATTAATACGTGAATCTTCCGCCTCGGGTGAGATTCACGCCGTAATATTGGCTACCACATCCATCGCAGATGAAATGGGCTTTGAAGCACATTACAATTCAACTCGAACAATACATTTCATCCAAATATGAAAATAATTGAGTAAAAAAAAGTGTCTCTCTTTTCTAATTTAGAAAAATTGTTTAATCGTTCGTTTTTTTCTTCAACAAAAAGAAACGGCAGCAGGTCCTAGTGGTCACTTTGACTTTCTTCCACTTCCATAAGCTTGTGTATGATTCTACAAGAATGTGTAAGTGGTGAAAATTCGAAGTGACACGAAAAAATCAATTTCGAAAGTAACGTAAATAGACTGAATGATAATCATTTGAATTTAATTTCAAGTTCATGTGTTCGCAAGAAATCTGATTCTCTAGTGAAACTACAACAATTACGTAATTTCTTCTACATGTTTGAATTATGATAAGGCAAAGTGGTGAAAAATCGATTTACCAAAGATTCAATTATAAAATAATATAAAACGTACAATTCGCCTAATTCAGATAATGTTGTTTTAGTATTTGTTGGAATTTTTTTAGTAACTGAATTTTCAGCTAATTAGCTAACTTGTTCATTTTCGGTGAAATCCATCTCTGTGTGGTCATTAAAATTCAAATAAAAAGTGCTGCTTGTTGATGAAAAATGGTTTTTATTTTCGAATGATTCAATATTTTGTTGTTGAAATTCTTGAAAGAAAAAAATTGTTATGAATGTTCCGCCGAATTTCACGCGCTCTTTGACGTAAGCAAGAAACAATTTCCAATTCGTAATGCAATTCGATGAAGCGATCGGAATGTGGTCCACATTATATTTTCTATGACCATATGCAAATTGGCGGAATTTTTTTTTGTTTCAAAACAACATGATTCTTGACTTTGAAGATCAATGCCACAGTTGTTCGGCCTTTTTTTTTTTGTATTTTCTCACATTTTTTTGTTTAATTTTAAAATGTTCTAGTGCATTTTTGTTGCTTGGTAATTTGTACAATGAAAAGCCTTGTGTTCGGATTTGGTTTGCGATAAAAGTTTGTGCATTTCAGAATAAAAAAAGTATGCATTTTCAGTACTCCACATTGACATTGTGGTTAAATGACGGCTGATCGTGTTGAATCGCTTGCTTATGACGCCCAAAGAGCCGCCAATTGTTTATTTCTCTGAGGGACACGTACAGAGTGAGAGGAAGCAACACATAATTAAACGTTTTTATGATGATACATTATAAAAGAAATGAAGTCATCGAGTCAAACGAATTGCATTCATCTAATGGATCATTTGATTATTTATATCATTGTGGTGCTGTTACAATCGCAATTTCTGTCCACATTTGTTTATCGCATGAAAATTGTGTAAATATTGTGCCGGTACAATAAACAACTAAACAGATGACATAAAAAAAACGGTAAATATTACTTCTCAATACAATAGATTTGTGTCATGGTTTTGAGCATTTATTCATTAAAAGCGTTTTTGTGTATATAACACGACGATTTAAAATCGTAGGCCCTCAAGATTGATACGTATACAGAGACATGCAACGGGAAAGTGATATCTTTGAGGCAACTTGATAAGACGTGCACATACACGCTAAATCGAGTGAAATATTTGCTCACATCGAACGAAATTGGATTGAAAGCCATTCAACATTTTCAATTTTTGTTATCAATGCAGACGATCATGCGCGCGTCTCATTTCACTCCGGGCGGCAATTGGTTTAGCAATTTATTTTTGGCTTATAGCGTATTGGTTTATGATTGATTTAGAATTTGTATGTCTTGCAGCACACTTTCAATGGTTTTTGGGATAATTGAATTTGAATCGTGCACATTTTAATTCACACTTATAGTTGAAATGTTCGTAGGCGGCATACCTTTACTCTCTCCCTCTCTCTCTCCCTCTCTCTCTTTCTCTTTTCGTGTGTTAATGAATTTTACTATTCAATTCTGCTAACTTGCAATTCAAAATGCATACACACACAATTTTGTTCTTTTCATTCAATTTCAAAGCACCGTCGTGATTGTTTACATTGCAAATCTATAATCGTGTATCCATACACAGTAGATTCGGATCGTGCACTAAAATGTTAGTAGGTGACATAAATAATATTTTAATGGTTTACAATTTATACATGCCCATTTATAAATTGTCATTTTCGAGATGAAAAATGAGCTGGAGCTAAAAAAAACACCGAATGATAATAGCGTTTGTTTATTGTGCGTGAATATAAAGCATAATTTTTCATGTCCAATACGGTTCCTTTGGGGACACACTGATTGATGCTAAATGGCAGGCAATTAAAACGTTTGTTTGGTTTAAACAGATAAATTGAATTTTGTCTGTGTGTTTGGCAATAAATCAAAGGAAAAAATTTGCACTTCAAATGTGCATTCCATCGGAATCGGAATAAACTTTTGTTCTTTTTATTTGCAGCACAAATAAAACCGTTTCAAACACACACACACACACACACACACCGATTGCGGTGCACTGATTGGAATAAAAGGAACAAACACACACACATATGCCAGACGGCAGTTTTTTGTTCTCAAAACAAAAATGTTCTCATAAGCAAAATCAAAAATAGAATTTATTAGAAATAAATTTAAATTAATTTTAATAGTATGAGCATTGACGGTGACGGCCAAGCTCTTTGTTCAAACCGATTCCGCTCGATTTGAACAAACTTGTAATAGCAATTGAGTACCTCATTTGCACGGAATGAAAAACAACAACTTGGTTAAATCTTTTTTTTACTTGATTATTTAATCATCTGCTCGTAAATTGTCGAGATCGAGTCAATAAATTGATTGGCCATGTGCATCGGTTTGAAAACAAAACGAAGAAACAATGCGAAGAAATATATCAAAATTGCAAGTTATAACACACCGTATGCAAATGCAAAGAGAAACGGATACAATTCAATTTGGTTTGGTTGATATGACAGTGGTTCGTTTAGACAGAGAAACTATGCCATTGAGCATAGCAAAAAAACAAAAAGCTCACATTGACACGCATATTGACACTCACTGTGCAGAAAACAAGAGCACTTTGAATTTACATTGGAAACCGAGCACTTTGATTCATTCACGAGTTTATTGCGACAGCTCCATTGTGAGCGAGCGTACACTGCATTATAATATTGTTGCAATTATAAATGAATTTATATAAATTATAAATCGCAACGCTTTGCTAGTGCTACTTTATCGTTCGTTACATCGAATCACTATTCAAAGAGGCATATGATTGGGATGGATATCAGGTAAATGTATTGATTAAAATTCATCGCGCATGATATTTGATACATTGCTTGCACGTTTTGATTACAAAATAATGCAGATAGATCTTACATTCGTCATCACACCTCAATTAGTCACACACAAATATAATTAATGGTTTTGGTATGCGTACACTTCTCGATCAGAGGAGGTGAGAGAGAGAGAGAGAGGGAAAATAGGTACAGCATTGTATGGTTTTCAGTATTGAATTTGTCGATGATTTGTAACGAGAGTAAGATTCATTGGGCGATACGGAACCCACGGAAACTTCCGTTGATAAAATATAAATGTAAACCATTTAAATCAATGGCTTAACTGTGTTTAAAAATAAATCGCACTCTAAATCTTTTTGCTACCGTTTGCTTTGTATTTTTTACGTTACTGATAAAATAAAATGGATTAGTTTCATTAAAAAAAACAATTGTTATCTCTTCTCATCGACGTAAAATCCCGATAATTATTTTCATAGCATGAGACGTAAAATCGTTATATCTTATCCAAAATACAAAAAAAGCGTGAGTTTCAAATCATACTCCCCTCAAATTAACTATTTAAATAGTCTCATCTTGATGTCAAGTTTTGTCGATTTGATGTAATACTCCCCTTTTCGACATCCAATGTCTGAACTTATTGTATTTCGAATCGGTAAACATATGCTGTGTTGAAATGTGCCGTCAAGATCAAGTAGAGTTTGAGTTTCGCTTTCATCGTAAATTTCAACGCTTTTTTTATATTCTTTGACACTCTTTGACGGACGACGTGAAGCGCATTCATTTGCAATCGTTTTGGTGCAATTTACGTCATATATATTTAAAAGTCGTACACATATTATGACTGCGTCCCACTCAGCTATTCCCACAATTATGCTTTTTTTCAAAATTCATTGATTTTATTTTATTCCAATCGGAAGGCATTGACGTTGACATTTAATGCTAATTTTGGATCGACATATGCAAAATGGGCACCGATCAATAACATCGACGGCGATTTATTTATTTGCATTTCAAACATTGGCATCTTTTGAATTTTCATACAGGCGACACGATGCCTGGAAGATTGGAATAGCATGGATATGCTGTTTTTTTTTTCTCTATTCATTTTGATTTTGATTGATCGACAAGATCGACGGCGAATTTTGCATTGAAAAATATCGTTTAACCTTTTTAGAATTCGACGACGAATCATCGTCATCATCGGTTGGATGAAAAAAAGCAACAACACCATGAACTCATGCTATATATCGATGATGCAATCCCATCCAATGAAGAATTCTTATTCTCTTCTGACTACATGAATATGATTTTGAGAGATATCATAAATGCAGTCATCTATTTATTTAGTTTTTAATCGATAATCGTCTTTGGGAAAACAAGATGAAGACAGAAGAAAAAAAAAACAACAACACAGAAATAAACGGATAAATATTTAAATTCAATGGTGGTCTTCTGTATTTCGTGTCCGTTGTCTTTTAAATTATGAGTCATTTGTATGCAAATTTATCAATTGGATTTGTTAAAATGTTTATTTAAATAATTTTTTAAAAAAACATCATGACGATCTCAATCCGCGAGCGATTAATAACAATAATAAAATAAGACTCTCATTTCAATCGCGCATAACATGGAATGATTATATTGATATTTCCGTGTTATTGGCAGGTGATAACACCACAAAACACATCATTAATAAAACATCAATGCGAAAATCAAATTGTAAGAGCTCTCTCTTTCTCGCTCGTATGTACTCTCTCCGAGTTTGCTTCATTCAAATTCAAACACCACATCATTTCTTCCATTTCGTATATTATACAATGACGTAAAAGGTGTGGCAATGTCCATTACGCATTTACACATGATGACACTATGTACAATTTATTTTTTGACTGTTCGAATCAATTTTCGAATGAAAAAAAAAACATTCAAATGGGTCATGGCAGAGAAAGGTACAAAATCCATTCAATTTAAATGATTAAAAGCTACCCCAAACCATGTATGGCAATAAATTCCAAACACACATATATAAGATAAGGTTGGAATTTCAAGTGTCAACAAAAACAATCGCATTCGTATTTTTCACCTTGAGGAACAATTTGGAGCTATTCAGCGAATTCATTGACATCGAAATATTTCGGGAAAAAAACACTCGTATATACATAACGGTACTCCATACAATCTATAGACTCTTCCAATCGTGCATGCGAATTTTTCGTAATCATTGATATTACTCAGTGTTTATAAATTGCTAAAAATGTGTATCCAAAAATAGATATAGTGCAAGAAATAGCAAAAGTTCATTATCAATGTTGCTCGTCTACCACCGCAAATTTGTCAGTACGAATGAAAATGTAAAAGCAAAATCACGAAAAATTTACCTGATTTTATTTTCTTTCGATATGAGAATAGCAAACATTGTAATTCAGTGATGAGTCAAGTTCAAGTAATTGAACTTGACTCACCAAATTTTTTCGATACCTACATAGTACACAACGAAATAGACAACACACGTCGAATTTGAATTGTTGTCGGTGACGGTTTTTCTGTCATGATTTAAACCCAATAATGGTCGCTGGTCGATTTATCGACAAATCAGCTATTCATCATACCATAATATCGTTTGTATTTTTGAAAATAAGAAATTTTTATTATTAGAAATGGTTTTGGTACCGAAGTGCGATTTTTATTCTTTGTATGTTGATCAATAAAATCAAGATTTCGTTTAACAGGGGGGAAAAAAGTCTTATAACTGGGTTAATTCTAACGAAATTCGTTATGGTGTAAGTGCACTTTTTTTCACTCTGTCTCGAATTTCTGAAACATTAAAAATGTGGCTAGCTAACAATTAATTCTAATAATAAAGTTCGTGCATACTTTCAACACGTTTAATTAACGGCAAATGTAAATTGAATGAGACATTCAAATTGAAATGAACCAGATTGACGAATAGAACCGAGAAAAACAAAACAAATACTTTGTTAACGATCGGTTCTTATTTCAAATTTCGAAAACGTCGGCAAGTGTACACCGTAACATCAATTCAATAAATTCAATATTGAATTGCATATTGTTTATATTCACTTAGTGTTAAAATGGTCTTTCAGGTCATATTATGTATATCAAACACCTAAAATTACTTCAATTGCAAATAGGCGACATGAAACCATCCAACAGCGAGCAAAAAAAACAAAAGTATTCTAATCAATAAAATGTTGCAAGACCTTGACTGTCTAACATATGATAAATATATGAATATCATAAATCAACGTATATTTACTATATTCGATTCGCTGCCGTGCTTGCCCAACAGAATACATTGTTGGTAAAAATGTTTCGTTTTTTATTTTTTATTTTTTTTTTAAATTGAAAAGTGGACGAATCTGAAGTGAATGTATAAATGTTCAATTGATATTGGCAGTATGGTGCTGTTTTCCGCCAAACATTATAAGACGAAATAAATTGATCATTGAATGGCATGCACGATTCTAATCGAATTGAAATTCCTTTCTTATTTCGGCCACTTTTTTATCGGTTCATTCACAAATGTATATCATATTATTAATTTTTGTATCTTCTTCGCCCTTTTGAATGCGTACCGAACAATTAATTTGGTGTATGATCGGCGCACGTAATATGATGAATGGATTTTAAATATAATTGGGATGGTCATATGACGATGAGGTCAATTATATCAAATTCATTTTATGAGAATATGTGGATCGTTTGACTGGTTCATTCACTATCAGCTGACCGGAGGTTTGACTGTTTATCGTTTTAAAAATATCATGTATTCTCAATGACAATACTGATGCGACGTGCATTTTGAATTTATTTCGACCCGACAATTTGAAAACTATTTTCATAGAATAATTGGCATATTTTCGATGGTTATTAAGACACCATACCTGCACAAATGCCGTGATCGCGCTCATCATTTTGCTGTATGTTAATAGACGAATTGAATTTAGAATCCGAAACATCTTAATGCAAAACATGTGCTAAAAACGGGAACCTTCTGCTTGTTGTTGATATTTCAATGGCTACTTTTATCTGCACGTAAATAAATATAGACAATCTGTCTGCGTGTTCTATTGATGAATGCATAACTTTAACTAAAAATACCTTTGTGTGTTTTTTATGTTTTGCGTTTGCTTGTGTTTCTTTCTTTTCTTTTTCTCGGCTGTTTTTCGAGAAGCGAGAATAATTTGCTTGATTTTGTTTATTACAAACATTACGTATATCGAATTTTGGCACTCTGCTTGTCTTGTTTTTCGGCATAAATTCAACTCGAAATTTTGCGGGTAATGTGAAATACAAATGTTTATACATTGTATTTTTCATGGCAAATAAAGAAGTTGGAACAAAATAAAAATAAAATATGACATCATATAAGATACATTGATTGACCGCAAATGGATGACAAAAGAATGCAGACAATGTTCGTATTACTCATCAACTGCATCAGAGCGAACTTTCAAAAACGACAATTCTATCAAAAATCGATAAATCATCATTTATTTTTCAAGAATAAGAAGTGACATGGTTCGTAGAGCATGATCTTTATAAAAACAAAAAATGAATTTGCAATGACCCAATTCGATGTGAGCGAGTGATCGTTTAAAAGCGATGTTTGTGAATAATAAAAAAAAATTTGCATTTCACCAAAATGATTGCAAATGGATCATTCATCAGGAAACCAATACCACTTTGTCTGTACCATAAATGTATTGATATGTTCCTGTATTTTTCAATTTGTATTGAAATTAAACTGACCGACTTTCAGACATCATCTTGGTTGGGTCATTGTTTTTAGTAGAATTTTTTTTTTGCGCAAACTCAATTGTCAGATAATTTGGACGAGTGAGAAATTGAGAGAGAGAGAGGGAGAGAGAGGGGGGGATAGAAAGAAAGAGAGAAATTAACATTGATTGGCATTTTGAGTAAGTGTTAAATGTTAACGATTGAAGCAGAAAAAGAATGTGTCGGGGAAAAAATTGATTTTTTTTATTATTTAAAGTAAATAGCTTGATTTGTACGAACAAAAAGACGTTATTTATCTGTCGGAAATGAATGAGCGAAAAAATAAACAATGAATCAATGTGTGCCAGAAAAAATTCATTGAATTCCCTTTTTTTGTTCGTTTAACGAGTTAAAATGGAAAACAATTTCGTTCCAATGAAATACATTAATTGTTTACGTAATGTTGATAGTGGGTTACTGAATTCCGGCGTCAAGATATCGCAGAGAAATATGCGAAAAATGCGTTCATGAAATGCCAAATACACACAGCCCTCGCTTAAAATGATTCATTTTGTATGTATGCATTAAAAACAATATGCCGGCTGAATATAGCCGAAAAAAACCAACAACAACTGCACGGTACATTTTAAGATAACATATCCAAAGTTGCACGGATCATCTCGAATAAAACAGAAGCAATTCAATAAGTTTCGATAGCCAAAGTAATTTCAATTGAAAATGCATTAATACTTGAAAACCAGACGGTAACAGTAACGGTTTGTGTGTTTTGTGATTGACGAGAGACGTCAACTGCCATCGACACAAATTGGCGAATCAAATCGATTCCGCACATTTTCACACCAGTCTTATGTATTTATCTCGTCATCAATTTCGATCGTTCGATCTGAGGAACACAGGCTAATTCCGGTGTGCATTCAAAAGTGTTGTCAGTATGTTTGACCACTTGTTTATTCCGCGAGCAATTTAAACTATCCGAATAGACATTGATCCATTGTATACCGTTTATACACACTCCCATCACTTAGCATGTTTTAAATTTACGCTCCACATGTGATCACGGTGTTATGGATTAATTGTATTTCATACCAATTGGAATAAGGAATATCTAACATACCAAATTTGTAATGCTTTTAATTCGATTTTTATATCGAAGCATGCACTCAAAATGAATCGACGTATTTGTTGAGTGAATCGATTAGAAATAAAAGTCAATTGCTAAATATGGTAAACGATCCAATATAGATTGGCAACCGAAACAAAAACTCGGTAGAATATGCATTGTTTTGCGCCTGTTGGCAAGGAATACCACTGGAAAGGTAGGAGGAGATAGAATTCCAACAACAAATAGAAGGTCAACACATTGTCCTTTGTTCGTTTAAGTTTTTTCCCCTTCTTCTTTCACTTTTTTTGGATTTAAAACCGTTGAATTCGTGATTTTGTGCTTTGGTTTCCATAAAAATTGCATAAAAATTCAAATTTACGTTCATCGTGATCGAAACACTTCTATCAACGATGTTGATGATGATGATGATGATGATTAGAGTCATACGTTTGTCGACCGATTATCGATCAACCATATGGTCAATTTAATTTTCACTAAAATCAATTTATATGCTAACATCACCCGGAACACGACAAACAGCATCTGTAATATAACAACCAGCACAAGAGGAATAAATGTTGAATGGAAACATTTCAAATGAAATCACTCAACAACAAAAAAAAAAAATCATCATCGTTGATAAAGATGTGTCTAATTGAAACGAATTGAAATCGTTGTGAAACCAAATGACGCCGTTTAAAATTACATTGAAATTACGTTGACTAATGTTTACTTTATATTTATAGACCGATAAGACTCGAATGGTGAGAGGAGAAAATATTCAATACCGAATTCCATTTACGGAGTATTTTTTTTCTTCTCCTTCGATTCTGTTGATTATTGTTTATATTAATATTTTGTATTGAAGTGGAAAAAATGTACTCTTCTGAAATTTGCCGAACACATATTGATATACATAGAAATTATTATTCTATAATAATTACAATTGGTAACTTATGCATAGATTTGCAATAAATGTCCAATAAATATGCGCATTAATGTTTAAAGCTAACCAGCTCTGCTCATTTTTTTAATGTTTTGGATTGACTTTTATTACTTTGTTTTTCTTCCATTTGAACTCATTCTCACAAAGGAGAGAGATAAATCTTGTTTTCACCGGTGCAGCATTCGCGGTAGCATGGTGTTGATAAAGAATGATGAAGTCATTTCATCACAAACAAAACGTCACAAAAATTGTTTTGTTTTTTCCTTCTATATGAATTTTCGAAATTGTTTGTTAAATAATTGAATCGAATTGAAAGTGATAAGTATTCTTTTTTTCATTCAATTTCAACGAAATTCAATTCCAAAATAAGTTCTCGATTAAATGAAAGAATGATACCGTTTTGCGGTTAATGCCATCAAATCAATTTGTGTGCAATCGCGCACGCTTTGTCAACTACCGCCGCACTCTGGGTTTTTTCTGTGATCAATAGAATGTACGCGCCACTTGAGTGTAAATGGTAAGCGCATATCAATTCTAATGTGTTTTTGAATGAAACGAAAAAAGAATAAGAAGAAAAAAACATAATACAGTTTCGCACTTTGTTTGTGCAAATGATGCGCGAACCGCCTTTTGACACACAAATCCAATTTTTTTAATCAATTTTGTATATTTACACTACACCCATTTGCATCTGATACATAGACACACGTGCGCACATCGTACTCTATACATTCCCTGTACACCATATGCATATACGCTTTCTCAGCTAATATTTATTGTCTGACATCAGCACAATATAGACGATACGAGTCATTTTTTGAACGACTTTACTTTGGTAAAACAGCGGTATTCTTCTTTTGAAGAATAAACATAAAAATATTCTTTTTTTAGAACAAAAAGAAGAAAAGAGCAAAGAAAGACACACGTAAAAACTACGATCCTTTCAAGTTTTTGCACAAAAAAAATGCAACACATTTCAATATAATCATGAAAGTGCCAAGTTTAGAGAAATAAAATCGTTGAACAAAAAAAACGTTGCGAAATTTAGAATCTCCTTGAGATCAGATGCTTTGCATTTCGTCCTTGACACAGTGTCAAAATCAACGTGGACACGTTTGAAAAGAGCACAAATAATGTGCTAACCCAAATAATTCCGGTATCTAATCGAAATTGCGCGTCTCCAGTGTGAAAATTGACAGATGATGCGACAGATTTACTTGCAAACATCCAATTTGCAGTGTATCGATCAGATTGTCGATTGTTGGAGCTTGACGATGTGTGAAATACCAACACAACCTGATTGATGGTTAAGCATTTTTCACGGTTCATAATCACAAAAATATAATCAAAATTTTGTGAGAAAACAAATACAAGGTGTGAAAATGATCACTGAGTTGTTCAGTTCAGCAAACAATTTACCGCATTCACATAAACGTGACATTTTCTCAGTTGTCAACAAGGCAAGATGATATATTATGAACTCATTTCTCCATCATTCCCATTTACATTAAAAATGATATTTTTACCATTTTTCATCGTATTTTATTGTCGATCGCGTTTGGTGTACAGGATAAAAAGTGTATTTCTTCGAAACTTAATGAGTTTCTTGCTTTCTTCACACCTCATTGCAAAACACTTTGTACAGAGTGAATGTATATCAAGATCTCGGTTCATTTTTGAAAATAGCGATCAAATTCATTTTTGTTCTTACCCAAAACAAAAACTTTGACTGCTTTTGGCCAATGTATTGTTAATTCGTTTGCTTTCTTTTTGTTGACACTTTTGGATTGGTGTGTGTGTGTGTGTGTTGTACGCTTGACAAAAAGAAACAACCACAACACCAACAATAACAAATAATAAATCATGGTTGGTGTTAAATATTGTGATAAAAATCGACATGGGCAAAGCGACATTCAGAGAACGTGCATTTCATCCGTCATTTGAGCTCAATTCTCTCTTTCGTATGCTTGGTGCGGTTTTTTCAAGCGAATTAGCTTATTTTAATTTTTTGGCATGAATCATTATAGCACTAAATCTCGATATTTTATTGACCTCCCAAGCGAAGAAGAATTAAAAAAACTGCTCTCTTTATACACTTCTTGGTTTTTGCATGTCAACAATTTCCTTTTCCATAAAATTCCGTTTTCCATTACTCAAATTTCATATGTCATTTTGTTTTATTTTTAACCATCTTTGACTCGTTTCTCTCAAAATTCTTCATTCGGAATCAGAATCTCTGACCTTTTTCACGCTTGGCTAACAATAAATCGTTCACTTATACGTCTTTTCCAAAATACCAACTGCTCGGATGTGTATGTATAAGGTATAACTATGGAATGATTTGTACGCATTCAATATAAATTTAAAACACTCAAATGATACAAGCCAAATGAATATGTATCTCTGAAATGAATACGATGCCTGCTTCTTTGGTCAAGCTATTTTAGTTTTTGGATAAATTACCCGAATTTTCGCATCACACGAAAAATAAAAACGTGACGATCACTGAGAGAGTAGCCAGCGGCGATCAACAAAATCTATTGTATTTGCTAATTTCGACCAGCATGTGCCGGTGTATGTGGCGAATCAAATTAGTATTTGAAGTAATTGTTTGTTATAATTCCATGAAATGACTATGTGGTGTGCAAGCCATCATCGTCCGGGATATAACAAAATTGGGCAGAACGCATACACTGATTGATTACATGGACTTCAAATGTGGCACGCATTCAAATTCGAATCAACATTGAAATAAAACCTCTTGGGAGTTTATACAAAAAATAAACGAATTTTTACGAACGGAGTTAATTAAAATAAGAAATAAGAACAAAAAGACGGTTCATTCAATCGGCCCCCTTTACTTCAACTTTAATCGGTCTGGAAAAAAAAAGTTTGAACAAGAATTAATTTGATGGCTTGACATAGTACGAAAAAAGGTGGCACTTAAAATAAAGCTCCTAATTTCATTTGAAAACTCAAGTCCATTTGTTTAAATCATTATAATTTGAGTTGAGCATATGTTCAATCGTGTAAATGTAAACTGAATTGTACAGCCTCTGGAGACCACCACTTTGAGGCGTCACTATTCGCAAAATTCAAAAATTTGATAAAAATGGAAAGCAAAATGAAACATTTTGATTTCATCAGATAATTCATTTTTATTTCGATAATGAAAGAAGTATTAGGATGCATTTATATGATATTTATGTTTTTTTTTGTGGATTTTTCTAAATATTCTGTAGATCGACCGCGGTATCAATTTGATGTTCCTAGAAAAATTCGCAGAACAAAAGTTTCTCTACCCTATTTTATATGGTGATCCTTGACAACAAAATCACTTCCCACTTTAAACGTATTATCTTATCTTAGAAAGCACTTAGACCGTAGTTTTAGGAATGCTTATCTATCCGCATGGGAAAGAACGTTTAAATTTCTATAAAAAGCGAGAATATTGAATTAGCATTCCGGCGATAAGATTGGAATTTCAGTGAATGAGAGAAAGAATGCGATATGTGATAGTATTTTTGAAGAAAACGATTTTCGATTTGACCTTGTTATTACACTCTTGAAATGAAACTCTTAGTTTTTTTTTGTCCAAAAATTCATTTGATTCCAAATACTTTTTAATGTATTTGCATTTGAATGGGCCATCAATAAAAAGAAACAAAAAGCAATTGTACGGAAACTCATCTTCTAAATGAATGTCGAAAATTCTAACATGGGCATAAATTGTCGACGCACAAATGTGGCCCATAAATAACAACATGTGACATAATAGAGCAATAAAATGCCCCAACCGTTCATCGAAACAATAACAAAAAAAACTACATTGGAATTTGTTTGGAAGGAGTTAGAAGGCAATAGCCACATGTAACAAAGTTTATTGGAGCGCAATTTAGCCAATGAGTTCATTATTAATGAACTTTCAGGCCCAGGAAGAATCTACATAGAGAATGAACAAAAACATTGATATCACAATCATTTCTAGTGAATCGAAATTCACACGAAACAGTGTCCGAATAACAATCCCATTAATTACGCACTGTAATAAATAACAAGCCGCTGTATATGTCATTTTATGATCTATTAATTATATGTTATAATAGAACTGTTATGTTGTTGTTTTTTTTCGACAATTTTAAATTGTGACCGAGTCTTATTTGTCATGCATATCAAATCAACACACGCGATGCAAAAATCTCTTATATAAAATAAAATTTGGGCGTCTGTGCACTTCACAATGTCAATGTTACGGTACTAAATTTCATTGTTTATTACATAGAATTGTGAATTGAAAATATCGAATGATCTAATTTTTGGCGCTTCCCAAGAGCTGGAGAAGAATACAAAACGAACCGAAACAAACGGGAGCATTTTTATAAATTTGTCAAATTCATTATGTCATTCGATTTAAATGACTGGCTAATGGTATTTTATGGTCGTTTCAGTTGATATATTTAATTTAACGAATCCCAATCACATTCCAATGCCTGTCTACTGAATTTAATTTTCTTAATTTATTTCATCACATTCGTTCATCATAAATTTATCCAAATCGATCTTGGCTTCCGTCTTGAAATTATTGTGTCGGCAAATCGATCGACAGCGAAAATTCGAGACCGCACCGCATGAGGTGCAAATAATAATAATAAGAAAAAACCACACACAATGGCTAGTCGCCAATAATCTCTGCATAAATTTTCTTATTCCGAATTATGTTTTTCTCTATCGAAATTGTCCAAAATAAAAAAATCGCTGTGTGTACGCTTTTGTTGATGTTTTTGCCATTGTTGGCTGTGTGATTTTCACAAAAAAAGCAATAAACATTTTTCAATCCTAATTCAAGGTTAAATCACGGTTGTTGTTCTAAGTGGCGCAAAACAAAAGAAAATCAGAAACAATAATCAATTGATTGCCCTAGGCCTCGAATTGATCGTTGCGCATTCATCGCGTACATTTCAATCGAAGTCTAGCGATGATCTAATATCGCAAAATAATTGCCAGCCAAAGTCAATGCATCAGTTATACGTTAAAGATGTGGGAGCACAGTTAATCAAGCGAGCGCACACCCAAAGCCAACAAATTTCACGGAAATAACATGTTCTTAGCTGAAGGAAAAAAGTTTGCCCACTTCACGTTATTTTTTTTGTTGTGATTAAATGAAGAAAATAATCTACAAAATTACGCAAAAGTATTGTACTGTTTGGTAACGAATCGTTAGATTTATAGGTTGTCTTCGACTGGGAACAGTTCATACTCATGATGTTAATCATTGCCGAGAATTGGTCATGCAAACGATGAACGGCGACGATGATGTGATTATTAGAAATTATTGTCATCAATTTAGTGCAAACCCATTATTTTGCTATTAATTAGCATTTACTGTTGTTTTCGTCATCGTACGCCGTCACGAAGTGCCGTCCGAATGGCTTTTGATTCAAGTGGAATACGCGCGAAAATTTCAAACAATAGGCTATTTCTTATTTTCTTTTCGACCGTTTATCTAACGATTGCAATTTATGAACCCCATAAATTGAAACAAGATGATTAGAAGTGGTTTGCAATCGACTTTTTTTTCTTCTGGCGACTGAATAGTGTCTCTTAATGAACCCGGAACAATAAGTTGAAGGAGAAAAAAAAACTATGCAATTTTATTGACTCATTTCAAATGCTAAGTACCGAGCAATTCATTAGTTTTATCTAAATTGTATTTATACGCAAATCGATCAAGTCAAGTTCCTATAAATATCGTAGCAATTCAATCTTTATCGATTTTAAATGGCATGTGATTCATTTTTTTCATTTCTCTTCAGAACTTTTTTTCATTTTTTTCTTCAGAATTGTTGCACCGTTTGGTTTCCATGTCCCAAACGATGATTCAATATATTTCATTGAAATAATTTGTTGCAGACCAAGTTTGAGACACATAACACAGCAAATCGAATTGAATTTGTTCACATTGCACTTAAGATCGATGACTTACTATAAAAAACCCATTTGATTCATACAAATGATAAAAAACAGCTGCTGTTCAAACTGATAAGGAATATGCAAACAATCGATTTGTCATTTCTCACGCGTGCCCGTATCTTTTTGTGATTAAGATTAAATTCTTGTGATATCAAAATTATTACTCACATTATCGAACCATTGCAATTTATTCATGTGACAAAAAAATATATATAAATATAAATAAATAACGATATAGTTTACTCACCGTTTGAATAGAAGCAGCTGTAGAGAGAAAAATGTCTCGCCTTTTTTTCGATGCACGAAAAAGATACACACAAAACAAATTTTAATTAAAAACAAAATTGTATCAGTTGCACTGAATTTATCGTCATTGATTTGTTTTACAAAAAAAAAAATGTGCCGTTTTGCGTTATTTTTCGAACTTTGGTCGTTGGCTTCTTTATTTCTGTAGTAAACGAAATATGCGTACAACAAAATTTAAGAATTAGTCAATGTAGAAAAGAATTATGAAAAAGTATAAAGTGAGAGAAAAAAAAATCTTTTCGGGTGTATTTAATAACTGGAGCTGATATTTTGTCGTTTGATATCGACGAGAATGAGAACAGGAATAAATGAATTCGTGTGATGACGAATGTGGCGTATGCAGAAAATCAGAAATCACAACTGTTTATCGTTCTTTAGTTTTTGGCTTCCATTTTCCTTCCCGATAGTTTAGCCTTTGTTTAATTAATTTCATTTGTCCCGCTCGATTGATCCATATTTTTTTTAAATCTTAATTTTATGTAAAACGTATATGGCGCATGTAAAAAGCTACCAAATAAATGTACGAAAAAAAACGAAGGAAGAGATAGAGAAAAAGAAACAGACGAACTAATTGTGGCGACGCTTAAAATGCCAAAATCTCTCTGTTCTATGGACACAGCGGGTAGAAGAAGAAAAAAAATGTGGAATGTAAAAGACAAATATTTAAATTTCAATCATGCGATCAACTGAAACGAAATTAACAGCGAACTGTTCACGATCAGCAGAGAAAAAAAAAACGTATTCATAAACCGTTAGCAAGCTAATAATATTTTTAATATATTCTTATCACCAAACCGATAAAAAAACTGTTTAAAATGGATTTCAATCTAATGGACGAAAAGCATGTTCTATCAATTTAGCAGATCTAGAGTAAGACCATTTGATTTTTTTTTATCATTAATCTTTTTAGTCGAACTTTTTTGTCACTTGCTGTTGATGTACTTGAAATTGAATTTAAAAAAGGACGGTTATTCAATCTGCGTAATATATTTTGGAAACATAGCCATTTTTTTATTGACACTTTGCGCAAAAAATGGATTTTTATCTCTTCATCTCATCATTATTTTCATTTTTCGTTTTTATCGAACGAGCAAGTCACTTAATTATTGCCATTTTTTTCTTTCGGCACAAAGACAACCGAAAAATTGACCATTATGGATTTGATGCAAAATAAATGTGATAATAATATATCCATCTTTGATTATACACATCGAACACCAAAATAAGAAAAATTTACTCTCGAAACGATCGTTAAATGATTAGTAAGCTTTAACCGAAAAAAATTTATATATAAATAAAATGTTTGATTTTTTAATTAGAGAAAAGAAAGAATGCGAAAAATGAATTAGTTAAAAGCGTGCAAAAAACCAATTCACAATGCACGAAATTACTTTTGGCAATATAAAAAAAAAATATTTGTTCTCGTTTTATTTTGTTGCTTTAGCTGGAAGCTCGAATTCGATATGAAAATCGAAGTTGTTATTCCTTCGATGTCACAGAAAATACTGATTTCATTTCTGATCGGCGTTAACAATAGGTTAGCACAGAGATTAAAATTGTTCAAACAGCGACGAAGGCAACATGTAAACAACACACAACATCATATAACAAAACAAAAACATATATATATTATACATACACAAAATTAAAAGCGAAGAGAGAAAACGAATGCCAGTACAGCGCAACTCTCGCGCTTTGTGAGAATAAAAAGCTTAGAGAGAGTATACACAAAGTGAGACTGTATTGCGATCGCACACATATGTGCTAGGGCACGCTGTCCGCCGATCGATAAAACTGTTGTTGGCGCTACAAAAACTACACACAATCATTAGATATATTGTGTTGCCCCGGTTCAATCGCGGTAAACCATGCGCTATCTCTTATTCTCCCGTCATTTTTATTTTTAATTCGGTAGTTCTCGTTGTGCCCAAGAACTTTCCAGTCAATCGCTGATTGAAGAAAACGAAGAAGCCGGTCCAAGGGAATATGCTTTCAAGCTATGGCAATTGACCGTTACTCTGATCACCACTTTCGATATATTCCAAATGGTATTACTCAATTTTGTGTTCAAGCAATCCCACGTAATGCCCGCTTATCAGGTAAGAGAAGGAGTTCTCGAAATCGCATTTTCTAATCCCATCATTTGCCCATCGGCCACAAAATCAACTATTTGAAATTCTGTTAACATGATACTTTACATAAATTTATTTTAAACATTTTGTGATCGGTTTTAACTTCCATTTCGCAACATTTTTTATTTCAAATGCACCGGTATTTTATTCAAAAGATGATATGTATTGATAAGAACATCTGCATATTCTAAATATTTTCTTCAGATATTTGGTCTTGGTCATCAATTGGCTGAAAATCGATTGCGCAATTCATTCAAATGAATAATGGCGTCAAACTAATGTTTTGAATTAAAATTTCGAACACAAAAAAAAATATTATTTAAAAACTATTTTCAGCTACCGTAACACGGAGAAAACGCTCTCAAAGCGAAACCGCCACATTGTTTATGCATGTGCAAATGAGAACTTGATTTATTAACGTGAACTAAAAAAACACGTAATAATAATACAATTAGCCAAACAATTTTGTGTCTAAATTTCGTCATCACTTTGAATCAAGGAAAATGAGAGCACAACTCATGATTCAATATTTCACCTTGATCAATTCAAATTCAAATGACGTTGATTAAAATAATTATACATTTGGTGGACATTTCGAAGAAAGTTTTTTTTTTAAATTGCCATTATCAATTAGTTGAATATGCGCCGGACATTCAATTGAAACCATATCAAAATGAAAATTCAAAATAAACTTGAAGAAAGAGGGAAAGATGGTATCTGTGTATCATACGCCTAGAGCTAAGTGTAAATAAAATCAAGCTTCAAGTTCCTTTAGTTATATTTCCAGTTGACAGATGGCGCTCTTCAACTGTCACACACATATATGATTTTCATTTTCAATGTAGTTGTTTTTAGCTTGGCATTTATGTTGTGACGTTTCGTTTGGGTGCTGTATAAATAAGTTGATTGAGTTTTTTTTTTATCTGATTGGAGTCAATCTGTAATCGAAATCCAGTGAATTGTTTTCTAGTTTTTTTTTTCTTCGTTTTCATTATAAATTACAATATACCAAATTTTGATACTTTTTTAACGTTGCCGTCGATTGACAATATAAAATCGACGTGATTTTTATGGTAAATTCAAGAAAATAGCTGCAAAACTAATACAGCGGACGAAGAATTACAAATACAATACAAAGAGACTTTGTCTGCTGTCAAAATACATATCATTTTGTGTTTTTTCCCATTTTTTTTTTCTTCTTAATTAATATGTGACTTAAACTAATTTATCATTTGATACAATTCAATTTTAGAGAAAAAAAAAACACTTTTTGTACGCGTAACATTTTGCATCTGTAGTAAATATTTTGTATTACAATAATTTGCCGACAACGATTGGATCGGAGATTGCAAAGTGAATATCTGAAAAAGAGAGAGATAAAAAAATGGATGAACAAGAGAAACTTTTGGGCGATGCGATTGCGGTGATTCGTAGTCAAGCCTTTCAAATGCAGAGATTCCTTGATAAAAATCGTTTGATGGACGCATTGAAATGTGCCAGCAATATGTTGGGCGAGCTCCGTACTTCACTTTTGTCACCCAAAAACTACTATGAACTTTGTGAGTATAACGCCCTAAAATTCGTAAACAAAGACATACAATTTTGTGTAAAAATGCATGCACATTATATTCTACAGATATGGCAATCACAGACGAATTGCGTCATTTGGAGGCCTATTTATTGGAAGAGTTTGAAAAAGGCCGAAAAGTGCCCGACCTTTATGAGTTAGTTCAATATGCCGGCAATATTGTGCCTCGTTTATATCTCCTAATTACCGTTGGTCTAGTTTACATCAAAACCAATCCATCACTAAACAAAAGCATTTTGAAGGTATGGTAAAATCGATTGTGTCACATAGATTTTGATTTTTAACCATTTTTTCATTGATTTTCTTTTTCTTTTTGAAGGATTTAGTTGAAATGTGCCGTGGTGTGCAGCATCCACTACGTGGACTTTTTTTACGTAATTATCTATTGCAATGTACGCGCAACGTACTGCCCGATGTGGTCGAGGCAACCGATGAACAAGAAGGAACTGTTTTTGATTCCATTGATTTTATATTAATGAATTTTGCTGAAATGAATAAATTATGGGTGCGAATGCAACATCAAGGCCATTCAAGTGAACGAACACGTCGTGAGAAAGAGCGTGAAGAATTGAAAATTTTAGTTGGCACCAATTTGGTGCGATTGTCACAATTAGAATCGGCCACATTAGATACTTACCAAAAATTAATATTGCCCGGTATTCTTGAGCAAGTGGTGAGTTGTCGTGATGCCATCGCACAAGAATATCTCATGGAGTGTATCATTCAAGTCATTCCCGACGAATTTCATTTGCAAACACTTGATCCGTTCTTGAAGTCATGTGCACAATTGGAATCCGGTGTTAATGTGAAAAACATCATTATTTCACTCATCGATCGACTCGCTGCGTACAATCAACGCATCGAAAAGGTAAAGGTTCATTTTTATATCAAAAATTATTCTTTTTTGTGATTTTTTAAAATACAAAGTATGTACATTTTTTTTATAGAATCAAGTATCAGCGGATGACAAGAGTCCAACAGCAATACCGTCGGATGTTCAATTGTTTGAAGCATTTAGTGTACAAATTGCCAATATTGTGCAGGTAACCTAATGAATTCATTTAAATATACTCCCTTTTTACAAATATTATCTATTTACCCTCATCACAGATTCGTACTGATATGCCATTGGAAGATACCGTATCGTTGCAAGTGGCTTTGGTGAATTTGGCACAAAAAGTCTATCCAGATCGAGTCGATTATGTTGACAAAGTATTGGAAACAACAATTCAAATTCTTGAACGTTTGAATATGGAGAAGTAAGTGTTCTGCTAAACCTTGCCAAATCGAATAAACCAAATCTCTTATTAAAAATTTTTTTTTTTTTTTTAGTATTGCGCATACGTTATCTGTTAATCAAGAATTGTCACGATTGTTACGAATTTGTGTTGACTTCTACAATGATGCATTGACTCTTATAAAATTGGAGCACTTCAGTCCTTTATTGCAGAAATTCGATTATACATCGCGAAAATCGTTGGCACTTTACATTGTATTGAATATATTGGATAATGAGACGTTAATTCCAACAGCCGAAGAGGTTGATAATATCCTTGTTATGATTGCACCGTTAATAAAAGATGAAGCAGATCAGCCAGCTGAAAAAATTGATCCGGAAGATTTTGCTGAAGAGCAGGGTATTACCGGTCGATTTGTGCATTTATTGCATAGCGATGAGCCCGATCAACAGTATAAAATACTTCAAATTGCGCGTAAGCATTTCGGTGAAGGTGGTACATTGCGGATTAAGCACGTTCTGCCATCGTTGGTATTCCAAGCATTTCAGTTGGCATGTAAATACAAAAGTATTGCCGAAACCGATGAGATGTGGGATAAAAAGTGCCAGAAAATTCTTCAATTTTGTCATAATACAATAACTGCGTTGGCACGATCCGATTTACCTGATCTTGCGTTACGACTATTTCTTCAGGGTGCATTGGTTGTTGGCCAACTTGGATATACAAATCATGAGACAGTGGCATACGATTTTATGACTCAAGCATTTTCATTGTACGAAGATGAAATCTCCGATTCAAAGTCACAATTGGCCGCAATTACATTGATTATGGCAACGTTTGAACAAATGTCATGTTTTAGCGAAGAAAATGCCGAACCACAACGAACAAACTATGCATTGGCCGCTGCCAAATTGCTAAAGAAACCGGATCAATGTCGGGGTGTTGTGATTTGTGCCAGCCTATTTTGGAGCGGAAAGTAAGTCGAATTTGTTGACATTTTTTTTTGTTCAAAATGCGTTTGACTTTAATTTTTAACTATTCATTTTCATAGAAAAAATGGCGAAGAAATGCGTGACGAAAAACGTACATTGGAATGTCTGAAGAAAGCAGCAAGAATTGCATCACAATGCATGGATACTGGCGTTCAAGTGCAAATTTGTGTGGAATTACTCAATCACTATCTCTTTTACTTTGAACGAGGAAACTCATTGATCACCGTTGATTTGTTGAATCAGGTTGGTTTTTTTCTTCTTCTGTCCTTCTCAATTCCATTTCAAATAATGTGTATATCTGTGTTGTGTTTCAGTTGATCGCAAAAATAAATGAAGAACTTCCAAATCTCGAGCAATGCGAAGAATCAAAACAGATTGAGGTGCATTATCAAAATACATTGGCACACATTCGAAGTCGTATGAAATCAAGTGATTCAACTGGTTTGGAGGTGTCATTTGAAGGGATCACCTTAAGTTAAATCAAAAGTATTGTGTATTGTGATGATTTGTTTATATTTGCAATTCTAAATGATTTCATTATACACACAAACACATTCACATCCCGTGAAGAAATTAGATTTAGTTGAGTTTTTTTGAGAGAAACATTGTAATCGAATCTTTGACCCGATTCATTCATACAAAAAAAACCGAACGAATAAAATTTCAATAAAAAATTAAGAAAACAAATAAAACGACGTATTTATTTTATTTTAATACAGAATATTTTAATCAATTTGAATTGAATTGAACAAATGAGAAAGAAAATTACGTTGAGTGTTTTATCATCATTTGATTAAATTTAAATCTCGATTAAGTCTTAAATCTATACGGGGGGCGGCACAAAATAAAAACTGTGATCAAATGTGTGAAGAAAAAAAAAAAAACGATTTGGACCTAAACATTGTTCACATTAATGATCCTTTTTAAAAGGTAATGTGCACACACTTGGGCTGAGTTTAAAAACAACAAATGGACACACTGTGGGGGGTTGACATGGATGTTATTACATTAAATGTTAATGTTAAATTTTTAGCTCGTATACATTAACCAAAAGAACCATTAAATTCATATTCGTTACATTTTTTGTGTCGACCACTTATCGATATTCATTGACGTTTTACAAATAGTTCCAATGTTTGTATTATATGCTATCGAAAATATTGATCGAACAAGTATGAAGAACAAAGCAATCATTGTATCATGCAATATCGATAAACGATCGACAACAAGCCAAAATGTCATCAAGCACGACTTATCGAACCAAATACATTGTGTTTATATGAAAGTTTACGTGATATGGCTTAAATAACTAATTTACCCTCATTTCTACATGCTAATTGGCATGATTTCAGCTCATTCGTGTCCTTAAATGTGTTATACTTGGAATTGTATCTTCTTTTTTTACTCTCATTTACATGTCTATTCATTTTGTGTATGTATTGGTTTGATTTCTTTGGTTTTGGCTAGTATGCCATTCGATGGACGACGCAAAAATGCACACAAACTTATTATATTTCGACGAACTCTCTCGAGTCACAAATTCGGAAGTATAAAGAGTTTGTGTGAAAATCGGCATTGATACCAAATGCGCGTTCGTAAGTTTTGATAAAATAATTCATAAATTTACGATTAATAATTAACTATTTGTATGTTGTTGTTTTTTTTGTTGTTGTAAATTCCATTTGTGCATTCAGATAATTTATACACATCTGTCGATCAAAAACGATAATTGTGAATCGAACATATACATATATATTATATAATAAAATTGGTTTTTTCTCTTATCATTGTTGTCTTGTAACATATTTATTATAGACAAATGACATGTGCGAACGAAAATTTGTATGTATTTATTTAATTATTCTTTTGTTTTCTCTCTATGTCAAAAGAGTTTTACCATCAAAACGAAACCTAAAACAAAAGATATGCTCTCTAATGTTAATAACGAAATTGCTTTGGATTATTTGGGCACAATTGTGCACGTTTTTTTTTTTTTTCAAATATTAAATGAAATATATAATATGCCTTAAATTAAATACATCATTTATTTCATGGGCTTCTTTCTTCTTAACTCTTTGCGATTATACAATTACAATTTTCTTCAAAATTCTTAATATTATTACATAGAAAAATGTGTATATGTTATATGAATTCGATAAAATTTGAATAAAGAGGGCATGGGGTGATTGACGTTTAGAAAAAAGAATGTTTAGTTGACATCGATTAATTGTGAGTGCATAAATTATAGCAATGTTTGCTTTACATTGTGTGTAACATTTCATTTGAAATATTTGATAAACGCTGGGCAACTGCCTTCAAAGCATCATTCTATTTCGCCTCTTCCTATTTCGCCTTTTTTTTTTGGTCGCATTCAAATAATTTCGTAACATCCAAAATAGGTTCGAACGCCTTCTGAAACAGACTCAGAATTGCTCGGACGGACCATGGCAAATTGTTTGCTTTATTTTTCGGCGACATTGATTTATTTATACCATTTGGAAAAAACATATTCTATTTACACCGAAAAAAAGGTATATTTTTGGTTCAAATTTTATTTCTCCGTACTTTTCAAATATATTTTATGTATTTTTATATTAAAAATTATGTTTAAATTGTGGATTACTGTTTCGAAATTGAGAAATATGGGCATTTGAAAATATATACATGCATACACTTAATTAACCAATAGCTTTATATATATTTAGACACATTGATTGAATTAACCCAAATTGAAATGATTGTGTTTTTTTTTGTCTGTTTGCTTGACAATCAAATCGTCGTATTTTCTTGAATCATTTGAAAGTCAAATAATGATCATAAGCTTTGTGTTAAAAAAAATGCATGGCGTTTATGTAATTTTATTCTATTGAAAATTTAGTGTAAGCTGTGTGGTTGTCTGTTGAAAATGAATTTGATGCTGTACACTTTTGTGTTATCAAATCCATTTTAACATTCTATACACATGTTTTATTTGATTTGATTTTGCATTGTTAATTCAATTATTTTGTATTTTAATGGCGAAGAAGCATGGGGAGGAAAATGTGCAAGTTTATGTTTATATGTTTATTTTATACACTGTGTTTGTATCATTTTAAAATAATTTTTATATGTTTCACATGCACATGTACTTGTTGTTGTGGTTGTGGTTTTTATTATCGTGTTGCTGGTTGATGCATTTATTCACAGTTTATTTCACATGCTGTGCAGCGCGCGCAACATTCTCGTAAAATTACGATTTTGTCGCGAATGTATTTTTTCCTTGTATACCCGATTTTTCCGAACAGCTTGATAAGCTTAAAAAATTAGTTAGTTTTCCCTTGTTCTTTCTCTTTTGTCATGTTCTCTCTGCGTTTGTTTGATTTCGGTTTTCTTTTGTCACCCTTTTCTCGGCTTCGCATTTCGAGGTTCCCCAAACAAATTATGCAGAAAGAAAAGAAACACATACACACCCACCCACCGTAAAGGTAATTATGTTGTCTTTTTTTTTGTCTTCAAATTCCTTTCTTAATCAGCAAACAAAGATAAATTTTCAGTTGAAAAATGCAAACACAATTTTAAGAGATTAGAAGAGAGTGAAACGAAAAAAAGTTTGCCATTCCACAAGTGGCTGATAGGATTTGTTCTGTTAATGGCGGATAGAATCATTTATTGCTGTAAGTCATAAATACAACGATTTTTCTTCCTCTATGTTTATCTTAATGATTTTGATTTTTGGAATTTTCGGTCACATTTTTTTAGATGCTCGGCTACTTAGTCGTCAGGATTTATGGTCATTGAACACCCAAATAAATTTCAATGCTTAAAAAATGTATGCCGACCGAATTTATGTTATTTTTATCTTTGTAAATCGTTGTTTTGATTATGTTTCGACTTCCAGCATCATTTTCATTCACTTTCGATCATCGATATCAGCACTAGAGAAATAAACTCAAATGAGCAAAGACTCAAACACAGAGAAATAGAGAGTGTGCGAGAGAGAGAGAAAGAGAAATATACAAGAATTGTGATAAATTTTGAAAAAAAAAACTTAATGAAAAATCATCATTAATATGTAGTGTAGGATTTGATAAAATCAAATATTTTTTGTGCTTTTCCGATGGTTGTAAACGATTCATGCAAAGCCAAGAGATACGATATTTATCATAACACAGTCCTGCATAAAACACAAAGTGAGAGCACCCTGCCAACTTGTGAAAGAAAGCATTAGTTTTAACTGTCCAACTGATAACACTCACTATTCATCCAAAATGAATATTCAACTTTATTCGAGTGCCGTAGATATTGGTATGCTCTTGGCTTTGTATGCTCATTGTGTTTAGATTTCAGTAATTTACTATGCTATAACATATATAATAATTAATCTCTAGTAAAATCTCAATAAATTTCAATGTACAAAATTCAATATATTTCTTGAGATTCCTAATGAATTGCTCCCATTTGCTCGCTATCTCGATTATTTATATGAATATATTAACTCTATTGTTATATTATTTCACTTAAATGAATGAAAAAAATCAACCGCCAAGAAACCAAAAAAACTAATCAACAAAATATAAAATCTAAATTGGACTCGCATTGTTTGCAATGGTCAATCAAATGAAATCATTTGACGCTCATTTTGAAACCAAATCGAAACTACAAAAATCAATGCAACGAAAAAACAAGAGAAAAGAAACATATATTCTAAATTCTTAAAATGGTCCAATAAAAAAAACTGAACGCAACATTTTCTGCTTAGAAACTAAACGCTGAAAATTGTAAATTGTATTTATTGCATTTAAATCTTTACATTTTGGTATATCTCTATCATATGCATACGAATCTCTTGTGATCGAGTGTATGCGTTAACTAATGTGAATGTTAATAAATTAGACTGTTTTGTTCTTTTGTTCAAACGAATAACGAGCGCATTTGCATCGATTTAAACCGTACGCACGCACACCAATGATGCGTGCCATTGTGTTGAATCGTTCAATTCGCCGATATTCATTTGTATGATACATTGGCAATAGGTATCATTTATTTATACTCGAGTTTAGCGAATTTAACCATTTTTTTTTTTCAAATGGATTAATGCCCATATTCGCAAAACTCGCAAATAAATAGACATTACCGCATGCATTATGCTATGTTTTTGTTTACGTTAATTTTTGTAAACATACTTAAACACTATACATTTCTTGTTAATTGCTATTCAATTTTATATAAACCCATTAAATGGTGCTGCGTGAACCATTTCAGTGCTAGGGTCATTATTATGGAAAATCGGTTATTAAAATTAATTCTAAAGGATCGACTTAAACCAGCTGTCATTATTCGCAACGAGGCATTACGCTGCCGAAATCATTTTCAAGTGAACACGTGCCGAACATAGTTTTACTTTTTGTATGATTTTTTTTCGATTTTTGATGTGATTTTAAATTACAAATGAAATGTTATTTCTTTCAAAAGTAAAAGTATCACGTGAAAAATTCAAGCCGTTATTTATAGTCATGCAGTTGTTCCACTTAAAAATGATCTCGGTCAGGTATTTGCTCATTGACCAAAGATTAAAAACTATTTTGTAAATGTCCAATTCTTAAAAAAACAAACCTAAATCACACAGTGGCAAAAAAATTAACCAAACATTTGTCATATATTTTTGTTCGTTTATAATTGAAATATTTAATTATATCCAATGTACACAATACACATTTAGATTAGATTTGCTAATTATATAATTTTAGTATTTGGAAAAAATGGACCCAAAAATTTGAACGGTTCTATCAATAAAATGATTGAAATTATTTAAATTTATATAGATTTGACGACAACGATGACGAGCAAATAAATGAAAAAAATAACACTGCTTCATATGGTATTTGATTTTGTCGGTTTATCATTTTAAATTGCAATTTATGTGTAAATCATTTAAAATTGCATTTTGGTGAATAATAAATTCGATTCTAAGTCGGACTAAGGGACCAAAAGGGGTTTTGTTTTTGTTCAATCGAATTGCTCTGATAATTCAAAATATGTAAATATACGCATTACGTGTTGTTTTGGAGGAGGAGGGGATTGTGAATTCAATCGAATCGCGCCCACCGATAAGGCTTTTGTTTTGTCTTATGTTTAAATCATCGATGTGGTTGATTTGAAAGAATGCATCTGAGCGCAATCGAATGAGAATCAAGATGAAATTAGAGAAATTCTTTGGAAAAGACAACGATAGAAAAACAGAGGAGTTTTGATATAGCTTGAACGTTTTTCGATTGCGATAGAAACCATGAGAGTGCGGTCTGCGGTGTATTCTATGAATTTCGATTGGGAAATCTTAAAGCTGAATATTCTCAAGTCCAATGATATTGCGATCAGAAATCAAATGTGATAATAAATAGAGTGTTTAATCGATGAGAAATAAAGAGCAGACTGTGTGTTCGGTATACTATGGGTCACATATCTTGCATCTAGAAATATCAGTGCCTACTGAAATCATACCGAACACACAGCCTGATAAAGAGAGAGATAGAGAGAGTTTGTGTGTTATCAAATTTTGATCCATCTATCTACTAATAAATATGAAACTAGCTAAAACGCAATCGCACAATTGTTGCGCTCGCTTGTTGTTGCTTTGCAGATATTATATTGAGACATTTTCAGGCAGCTAACTTCAGAGGCTGATATGGAGTGAAAACAATTGAAGTGATTGTACAATGGAAGTGTTTTTATAAACAGTGATGTTTTCTCGTTAGCCAGCATTGTCTTAGCCTTGGTTTACACCAACAACTGGTCTATGCCAATCGTTAGCCAGCTATCTGTGGGACTACGTACGATTCTCACTGACGTTTATGAGTGACATACAACTCACTGTATATATGTATGTATTAGTGCTGGTTTACACATTCGTTAGCCAGTGCTAATGTGCCCATCACTGTTTATAACTATAACAATGAATTCTATTGTTGTTGCTCCATTTCAGAGCCCAAGTGGATTCAGCTGGCTGAAAATATCTCAATATATGTCTGTTGCATTTCTTGATAATGACAATGAACATGACAAAAATGCATGTGTGTTAATGGAAACGATTTTTTTTAGTATTATTTTTGTATCTGCGTTCTCCTCTTTACTATTTAATTAATGTCAAAAATGATTATTTTTTTTAAATTTTAATGCTAAATCTATGTTGTATTTTAAATCTAGTTCGGGAACATTAAACATACCAACAATTAAATGAAACAAACCAAAATTCGTATGTTCCTTACATTTTACTTCGGTTTGTGACTTTTAGCAGTGTTGATCTGATCTAGTATATGATTGTTTCATTGAACAAATCTATCGCATCCTAAAAATGTTAAACTATTGATATCGTTAAACCATTTCTTCAATTAATGATCGACTGGGGTATAAAAAAGGAGCAAATTCGTCTACAGATTTTCTCTTGACTTCGATCTATAAAAAAATGTTATGTTCAACTTATACAATCCAAATAAAATGCAAGATTTCAATCGATGGAGCACTGCCAGATTTTGATTTAAATAAAAAAAGAGAGTGAATGAGAAAGAGAGAAAATAAAAGTCTTTGAAGAAGGACCCGAAAAAAATTACTTACTTGCTACTTGTCAAATGTTGTGCGGGACGTTTGATTTTTTTTGCATGGAAAATGCATATGTACAAAAAAAATTGTGTCAATGATAATTGAAATTTGAATATGGATAAATGAACGAACGAAGTCGAAATAATATATCGATTCATATTGCACATTTGGATTTGATGGCGAATATAACGGGGGATGAGTAAATAAAAGTCATCACATCAATATATTCTGTCGTGATTATCATGATGATGATGTTGATTTGATATTGATGTGCGCCGTCTGATGCCATTTACAGAACGTGAAGATTTTCACAACTTTTTGATTTTGAATCACGTGCCCATACCCGACCCAATAAGCCTTTTACTTTCAAACTGGCCGATGTACGTGTTCCACGAACTTTGCGTGGGCTAAATAATCAAATGAAACATAAAACATTTGTTAATATATATACATGTTTTTTTGTTCACTTTTCTGCATCCTTAACCTCCTCTTTTTTTATTGTTTGAGGTGATGAGATAGATTGAATATGTTTGTGCTGTGTTTACCTATTTTGAGCACTACTGGGTGGTGTTGGACAATCACTCATGTCATTCGGTCCCATTGAAATTGGAGTACTTGGATTGGTCGCATTATTCCCAGACAAACAAGCTGTACCAAGCGGTGAACATGATCTTCGTTTCGATTTGCGGCACGATCTCTTCCGAAATAAATCCCTACAAAATTTACCAATAAATAATATTCAAGTGAAATCGATGCAGAAAATGTGTTAAAGTGCTTATTGTTTGAATGGCTTGATTGAAATGGTCGTTATACAAGTAACAACCATAGTGTGATTTGAGCACATTTTTGAGCACTTGAAGGTGGCTTGAATGTTCGAATATTTGTGTCAAAAATGCATATTTCAATAAATGATGATGGTTGGTGTTGTGCGCGAGCATGAATGTAACCGAGTGTGATATGCACCAAATGACAGGATTACAGGTAAACGAGCATTTATTGTACATTTATAAAATCATTTAGAAACCGAGTTTTCAGAGAGAGAGAGAGAGAGAGAGAGAGAGAGAGAGAGAGAGAGAGAGA
>NW_022197544.1:59310-123342 GCF_009176525.2 Contarinia nasturtii
GAGAGAGAGAGAGAGAGAGAGAGAGAGAGAGAGAGAGAGAGAGAGAGGAGTTGGTAATTTCACTCACTCACGCTACCATACACACCACATTTAGACAAGCATCGGTTTAAATTATGGCTAAAGTGAAAGAGATAAATGTTTGCGCCATTCGCATTCAATTCAGACGTATTATTATGCATTTTGGTGGTTCATGCTAAATAGTTTCACTTGCTCGAGATTATTGTGTATATGGATGGATAATGGATATATACAAACCTGGATTTTTCCGGATTCTCCAATTTCAATCGTATTTGCGTTAACAGTCCAACCAATAATTCATCAACATTATGATTTATGCCAACTGATGTTTCGATAAATTTGCAGTCATATGCCGTCGCCATTACTTTTCCCTCTGCGGATTAAAATACATTCAAAATATAAATTTCGATTAGTATTCATCACGCGTAAATATGTACAGTTTTTTTTCTTCTTCAGTGAATAGAGTTCCACTGTGTTTTGTGTATGTTTAATGTTCGCGATGCTTGTGCTTGCATTTATGTCGAGTTTTGTATTTTACATAATTCTTTTTTTCTCTGTTCATTCCTTCGTTTTCTTATTTATGCAAATGTCAGCGTTTTCTTTTTTTCCTCGCACTTGTATTTCCAAGTCGTTCAAATGAAACACCCTCAAGATGTGGTATATCGCGCGCGAAATGGCAATCGAGAACAAAAAATAAAAATAAAGACAACGATGACGACGACAACAGAAAAATGCACAGTAATAACGAAGCGATTTATATGTGTTGTGCCATGCACAATCTCTGTTGAGTAGTTTATGAAAATGGTGTTTAGACATTTCAAGTGAATTAAGAATCAAAGGCATTCGCTGTCGCTATCATCATAATCGTCATCGTCATCAACACACCATCAGACCTTACCTTCAGACGTAACGGTGCGGCTACGTGCTAGGTCGGCTTTGTTTCCCACTAATATCACAGCCCTTTGTGCTATATTCTCCGATGTCCACAGCGATTGTAGTACACGTTCAGCCAGTACGAAACTGTTACGGTCAGCTGATGAATAAATAACACAGTATCCATGTGGTTCGTAGCTCGTAAGGCAATTTTCCGGCTGCAATATGTTCAGATAAGGCGTATGTGTGGCAGCACATTAAATGATAGCCGTTTAAGCGATAGAGTAAAAATGTCCGAGAATGGAGCGCAGGAAAAGGAGCAAAAAATAAAATAAAATAAAATTACAAAAGGCAAAGACGTGGAAAAATTATTTTGATTATAAAACATGTGTTTCCATTATGATTATTATTTGTATAAGAAAAACCACTTTTATTATGGTTTAATTTGATTTGTGAGTGTTTTTGAAGCACAAGATGGGGTCGCCGGCAGGCGTTCATTGAACGGGAAAGGTGTGAAACACCTAAGGTTGCAAGTGCACGCGAAAATCATTTATGTTTACACAATTTTGAATAGTAGCAGCAAGCAACCAAATGTGTGTTCCTTATCGCCGGAAGTAAACATGTGTTTAGCCAACCATAAAATATGAAACTCACTAATTTTCAGAAATTAAATTTGACGAAATTATTATGTTCATGGTGTTATTTCACACAAAATATTGAAAAACAACAAAGCAAACGTGAAAGCTCAAGGAAAAACACTCCATTCGCGGTTAAAAAAAATATCATGGGACTTTATTTTTGCATTTACTCCGATATAATGTCATGGATTTATTTTAAAAAAAAGTTCATGGTTTTTGATGAACTCTCTTATACTTACCGACATTTCAGCCGTCGAATGATCAATGAATGTCAGTTCAGATTCTTCACCATTTAATAACACTGACACCGACTTTTCTCCTGATTCATCATCTGGCAAATAGACAAAATAGAAGTGTGCAAAACATAAGTTAGCCGCATTCATTTCGATAGAGTTTGAATCGACGAAAAGTTTTCAATGAGCTTTTCGCCATATAATTTTTGTTGATTTTTTTTTCTTTGAAGAGTTTTGAAGAGAGGTGATTTTTTGTGTCTTATATATGATATAATGCTAGTACATAATGTAGATATATATTTGGTGAGCAAAAAATCATTTGCGCAAAACTCAAAATGAAGCAGTGTGTGTGTCTTTTGTGTATATGTGGTAGAAAAAGGAAGTAAAATATTTTTGTGTTCTAGATAGACAGTAAGTGAATGTGTGTGGAATTTTTTAACAAATGCTGTAATTATTTTTCCAGTGGTACTTCAACTTTTCATGTATATATTTAGTATGATCTGTAGTGTTATATTAAGTGGAAACGTTTTTTAAAGGCTTGCTTGTTTTTTTTTGTTTCTATTTCTATCTCTCAGTTTGGCGAAATGTTTGCACACGGAATTTTTACGAACTGAGCTGATTTACAATGTAACATGCTCGAAGCGTCGGTTGGTTGTACAGTTCTAATTTGTTGCTTTATGACTGTTGGTTGGCGAATCTCGCTTGTTTGTCTTCATTTTTGGCTTTTGTCTATCTATTGAAGACGAAAAATGGAACATGAATTACTGAGCAAATGGCATTTTTAGTACGGAACACTTTTTTTATTACTCATTGCATTCGTGCCGAGCATCGCCAACACATGATGACCGTTGCAATTCTTTTTCCTCGCTTTTTTCCCTTTTTATTTTTGTACATCTTTCACTTTCTGGTTTTGTACACTGAAAACATTATACGAACGATTTCTTGGATTTTCGATATGTGTTCACATACTAATAAATTGAACAAAGAAATTACGAAATCGTAAAAAGTAAACATTTTGTAACTTTGCGAATATTTGTTGGGACAAAAAATCATTTGTGAATGGTCTCTACGTCACTATAGTAGTCTTTTCTTTAGTGTATAGTAAAGTCCAGCATACAGCATAGAAATGAGTTTCCCATTCATGTCTATCATGCACTTTCGTGCCCACCGAGCATTACTGCTTGAAAGTATTTTACCAGTGTATCCAAACATTGATAATCAGGGATTTTTTTTTTCGCATTGAAAAGTGCCGTTAACCAAGCACGAACGAACACAGATGAAAGAGAAAAAAACGGAAAAAAATGAATCGAATGAATGGCAATTCAAATAGACCCTCATATGTTTCCATGAATTTGTAATGCTTTTTATGGTACTTGAATTGTTGGTTTGCCACACAATTTGGGGCAAAGTGCCACAAAGGGTGCATAAGTCATGACTGCATTATTTTCGAGAGTTCCTTTTTTTGAAATATAAAGTAAAATATTTTATTTAGACCAAAATAAAACAATTAAATTACATCTGCACTGATGCGGTTGTGTGTTTCTTACACATCCGTTCACCTCTAAAGATGTGCGTTTTTTTGTTAAATTTTATTGATGAAGTCGTGTGCTTTATTGTGGAGTTTATTGCATACGAAAATAGAGAATTACTATCTAGCAAGTAAGCCTTATATCTAAAGTATTTTATACATTCGCTGATCATACATGCTCTCTATTCGTACAAGTGTTTTACTCTTATATTAGTGTTCAGTTCAAGAAAGAAGACTTTTTTGAATAAAAAAGTCTTTATTTAGGAATTAACAGCATGGATAGTGTATATGTGTGTGTGTGTGTGTGTGTGAAAAAGTCAAACTGAAATGCTTATATTCAATATAAAACGTGGGTTAATTTTCAGCACCATCGAATAATGTTTGTAAGTTAACAAAGCAAAGGGTAGCCAAAGCAACATGAATTGTGCATTTTATGTGTGGCAGCAATGGGGTTGTAACGAAACCAGCATATTCAATCGCAAAATCACATTGCAAAGCGTTTTTTATTCCCGAAATGATAAAGGGAAATGAATTGATTGATGTTCTTGATGAGTCATTGAAAGAAAAACATGCATTTTATCCACCCAGAACAAGCTTTGCATTCCTATACATCAAGCGAGTCGTTCAAACGAAAATTATGTGTCGCAAAGCGAAAAAAAACAACAAAATAGAGATATAGAGAGTTATCGAGAGTACGAGGTAGTCATTTCGAGATGATGATTAAACAGGAAATTAATATTGAGATTGAAACGGAAAATGGCGGAAATAAAGGTGAATGGAAATAATTAAAGTTAAAAAGAGAACGAGAAATATTTAAATATCGAAATAAACACAACTGAATAGAGAAAATGAGAATGAGTGAGATATAGTGAAGATGTACAGGAATTTCAGTTCAATAAATATAGTTTTTGATTTTGCATAGTTTTCATTCCATTTTTTTCATTTTTTTTTTCAATATATTATTGTTTTTTTTTGTTTACCGTCATTTGAATCACGATCAATTGTAATTTGAACCTGGCTTTGACCTGAATTCAAATAAAACCATTCCCATTTCCCCACAAAGAAATCGGAACAGAATCGAAAGAAAAGATACAAATAAATGTTTGGCGAGAAATGTCCAAGAAAATGAATTTAAAAAAACCAAACCAATATCAAATGGAAATCATTGAGAAATAAGATGACATTTAAAAAAAATTGATGATCTCTATCACATTACACATTGAAAATGTCAACTCCATAAAAACTCTCTATGTTTGTTTAAATGCCATGGCAAAAAACCAAAATAACCGGAACGAACAAAACAGAAATTAATTCCATTGATTTAATCTTGTGATTTTAATGAACTTACCGATGCTGGTGTCATAAGCGTGTAAGTATTCACTTGTCATGAATTGAGAGACAAGCGAGCTTTTTCCGACAGCTGTGTCACCTAGCATTAAGACCCTGCGAACCGAAATGACCATCATTCAATTTTAATTGTTCTTCGTTTTTTTTTTGTAATGAACATTCAACAATAAATGGAATTAATTGATGTGTTCACCTGTATGGCCCTGCTCCTGGATTTGAAGTGCTGCTCTCTCGACTCGATGCCAAACTACATGTAGCCGATGTACGTGCTGAATTGCCCGGATTTGATACATTTGCCGTCAAATGTTCCGTACTGTTGAACAAATAAATTTTGGTGATTAAAAGAACACACACAGACCGAGTCAACACATATTTCCATCATGATTTTTATCAGATCAAAAAGGTATAGCCAGAATAAACGGAGTAATAAATTGATCAAATCAAATGTGACCAACAATTTGGTGTGATCATCTATTATCTCTTTTTTAATGTTACATTTCGAACTTGCAACCATATCATCAAATTGAATCAAATGGGAATATTTACCTGGAATTTGAGCTTGCCACACTGGTGTTTGAGCGGCTACGTCGGCTTTTTAACGAGTCGCCACGATTGATAACACCCTTTCCCGTAATCGAAAAGTGTCGCAACCGATAATATTCTTCTTCCACCCCTGTATTTGGCATTGAAGCCACTCTATTGAACGACACAGACCCAAAAAAGAAAAAAAATATATGTATAGACATGGTCGTATTTATTTTCGGATACAGATTATCCATAAAATTATGCACAAATAAAAAAGAAAGAAATAGAAATTCGAATCGAAATGGTCAGCAAATAAAAAATTAATTCACCTAACAGAATGAAAGAAATTTATGATTATTTTGTATATATATTTATGTGAATGTGGGTGTTTTTTTTTTATTAAAGTGGCACATTTGTGATAACGACATCAATTTCGATTGGTTATGTCAACCTATAGAGAAACCAGTACAATTTATTAGAGAGAAAAAGTGACAAAACCCACTGTCATTGAACGTTCAAAGCTTATGGGATAAGCGAAACGTTTTACGAACCAATAGAAAAAAGAAAAATAAATAATGCTCAAGGATTACGCAACAATTGTTCGATTGAATCGAACCGTCACCACGCAATTTAAATGAATTGATGAAAATGTGAAACGACACATTAAATATAAGTTGATATTAATTTTACGCGAAATACGACTATAATTGCGCATTCCTGATATCATTATTTCTTAGCATTCTACATCTCATACTTAATTTGACATGATCACATTTTATTTTCTGGAATTACACAAATTGGACGGAATTTTCACATTGTTCCTTGCAATGAAAAATCACGATTACCGCACATTCAAAATCGAAGAAGAAATAAACCGAAAAAATTTAAAGAATGTCGACAAATTGACAACATTCACATTTTTTAACATTTGAAAAATTGGTATTTAATGGTATCATCCATTTGATGCGGATTTGTACCATTTCTCATGCCATTGTTCATATATGCTTGACATGTCAATCCTTTTGCTTTCAGTCTTATTCCGGTGCACAAAATGAATGTATTATCGACTTTTCTCTTTTAGCAGTGCAACGTATTGATGAACGAAAAACGTCATAATGTGTCTTTAAGCGATGTTCAATGTTTTCGCATAAAAATTGGTGCAGTTTGCAGGTAATTAATTAACTATGAATTCGATGAACATTCAATATTGTTTCAATGAAAACATGTTGGTTTTACGTGGTCATTTCAAGTCATTGATTAGTTTGGTACACCTTCGGGTGTTTCATTCAAAATCATTACCATTTTTTTAAAAAATGTTCCCGATTTCGACTCAATCGCATTCAATCCATTAACATGGTCGATGATGATTGGTTGCGCCCGCTGAAATACGCGCGCACATTTTTGCGTATGTTTGTGTTTTGATGATATATGTTCATGCAATTCTCAATTGATGGTACATATATTATAAATCATTGCCTTTCTTTTGTGATTTGATATGTTGGTAAGGCGATTTACATTTAGATTAAATTCGGATATGTTTAATATTAAATTTTGTTGAAATTGAATCGAGGTTAACGTTCAGCAGCGTATCATATATGATTTGATATCGTTAAATAATAATAATAATACATTCGAAACATCATTTGCTACAACTTTAAATCTATTCGTCAAACACACAATTCATGAATTTGTCTATTGTACTACAAAAAATGTGCTTATCATAGAAATTCACTGAATTATAATTCCGAAGTCAGATTTGAAATTCAAAATAAAAAAAATGTAGATAATATATTCGATATTCCATTTCTATATTTGATGAAGCATTCTAATGCAATGCTCGGCACGAAAAACACGTTTATTATTTGATTTTCGATCTATGGTTTTTTCTGGATGAATTTTTAAAATGTGGCGATAGAGAGAACAAATAAAAGAACGATGTACCGAAAACTACACATATAAAGTGCGTGCATGATGTTGAAAAGAATGAAATTTCAGTTAAATCGGATGACAAACATTTTGCGTAACTATGAGTGCGTGAGTCTGCAAGAAACCCTCAAAATGAAAGAAGTTGATTCTTTTTTTTACCTTGAGCGCTGTTGCGGAAGACTAAGCTGATTTGGTCTACCTGAACCTCGGCCTGGCGCTTTCACGCTTTGTGATCGCATGTGGTGCGGTGAACCGTATCTGCTTAAAAATACGAAATGGAAATGATAAAAAAAGGAAAAATACACAAAGAAGAAGAAAAAGACCAGAATAAAAAGTAAAAAAAAAATCAGTAAATGGAATGGGAAACATGGGATAAATCGCACATTGAAAGATTTTTGTCAAATGTATGTCTCATTGAAACATCGTCCACTTTGACAGGGCTTAATAATATAACTAACGGAGAATTTGAAGCGTAGAGTACAAAAATTCAAATGAATTCTTTGAGGTAACTCTTATTTTTTTATTTCTCCCTTTCTCTTACTCGCACATACAATGGCTTACCTCATTTCAAAATCTCGCATTTCCTCCGATGTTATTGTATTGGTTACATCGAGCAACTGTCGCATATTTTCTTCGCGTTTCTTTTTTTTATCGCCCATACTGGTGCAACTGCCCAACTTCTGACCCTGTTCAACGCTAACGAATTCGCCTTCATTTTTTAATAAGAATACCTCAACCGCATTGTCCAGACTCAACGATGGCTGCAACCATTTTACCAATAATATATTTTCAAAGAGAAAAACGAAATGCACCGAAGAGAATGCAGAACGGAATTTTCATATGAGTATATTTGCTATCGAATAGAATTTTTTTTTTACTTAATTTATTGTGATAAAATAAATGGCTTCATCAAATCACTTGGTAAAAGCATGCAATTTTTGTGTGTTAGTTGTTGACATTCAACTAATTTAAATATGTTCGCGGTTACAATAAGAGCAACAACAAAAGTCTGGCGTTTAATTTCATTGGTATTGCTAGTAGGTCTTTTAACCGAGAATGGTACGCTATACGCTATATATTTCAAGCTTAAAATATAATCAAATTGCAGTCAACTAGAAGCTCTTTGAATATTTTGCCATGCCAAATTGGACTTTTTAATCGAATTCATCATCAAATTCAATTTTACATTGTGAAATGTATTTGCCAGCCATGCACATACACCGTATTCATTTTTCTTTCATGCGTAAAATGTTATACTTAGCATATAAGTTTTTCGTGTATCGTGCACCCACTTAGACTTTTAATGTGACTAAACGAAAATATTGAATTGGCTTCATTTTGTGTTTCTTTGGCTTTCTGCACATGAGGTTTATTGATGTTGAAAGCTTTTAACACAAAAACACGAATTTTCATGCTCGGCAAAAAATTCGATGGCACTTCATTTTCGTTGGTTTTGTCATTTATGATTTTATTGATAAAATTTCACTTCTCTACCCCCGAACAACCCTAACAAAACCGATTTTCATGTAATACCATCATCACGAACACAACACATGTTTCTTTCTATCTATCGACCAAAAACAGTGTTCAATCAATACTAATAATCACATCAAGCACACAAAGCGCTATATCAAACATCAAAGATTTTCATGCAAACAATGCGAGAGGAGCAGAGAAAAAACAAAATTTGCCATATCAGTTCATGAACAAATAGTATGGGCAACAGAAAAGCCCGTTAGGTCTGAAAATAAGATTATACACCACTTGCAAGATGCCTCAAACAAAGTAGAGCATCAATAAATACGTGTAGCCAAATATTTGGGCGGAAAATATTATACATACAATAATACATAATCAAAGAACTTCAACGATCTCTACAAACGGATTAATGTTCGGCACTGAAGTAAATAAGCTTATGTTCTTCGTTTCCTCTTCTTTTGAATAAACAAAACAACGAAATATTTGAGATACAGAGTGAAAAAATCATACACACACGAATCTCTCCCACCCGAACGGCATTCGAGAACGACCAATCTTTTTTCCAGTAAACAATTCATCTCTTTTGTGAAATAGACACTCTTTCGATTTGAAGTGAATTGATAAAGATTTTTCGATCTACTCGAGAAGAAAATAATAAAGATTTTTCACCCCAAATATCATATGCCAACTATTTGCAACGAACATTTGTTTCGATCCAATTTCAAATGTGACACCGAAACCTTCATATAGTATATAACATACATGGACACATTCCAGGTACTCAAGACATGGTTGAAGAGAAATTTAAGTGTCAATCTGATTTGCCCGTAATCGAATTTTATTGTCAAATAAAATTTACTCACACAACATGTGGACATGACAAGAATCTTGTCAGGCATTGGCTAAATGAAAGTTAATTTTTGATAAATATTGTTGAAAAATAATAAAAAGACATCTTTTCAACGTGATATGATTGAGTTCTCAATGAAATAAGGTAATGGACTTTAAACGTAGACAACAGATATTGTTCTGTTAATATTTTTAACTATCTGAACTCAAACATTCCATACAGCAGTGAACAGACATTTTATTGAGAAAGATTCGAGCAGCTAACGTCAGACACTATTGTTTTCACTCCATTTCATCGCTTGACATTAATTGCCCAAAGTTATTCAGCTGGTTGAAAATATCTCAATATAATGTCTGATAGATATTTAGATTTGTCTATGATTAGAAACTGTATCGCTTCAATAGAGAGCGAATTAATATCCAATGTGTATCAAAGCCAAAACGGACAGATGTGCAAGTTTTATAAAATATTTATGCAAAGTTCATAAAGGCGATATGTGACGGCTTTAGTCTTGAACGGAGAGAGAGTACAATAGGCGAAAATTTGAAGTGTCATTTGCAAAGTAGATACTACATTGCAACGTTGATTCGCCATATAAGTGTGTTTGTCTATTTGCAAGTGCTGGCGCATAAAATTACCATACATTGCAATGGAAGAATGCACCATACACACATACACGTGTGATTCACGGGACGCTAGATACTTTGGTAAACAAGACAAATAGGTTCAGAGCAAAAACAACAACAAAATATATATTTTAACAACATTACGGTTGCGTCTTCAAGAAGCAGATTTGGCAAAACAGTGTACATCAGTGGAATATTGCGCGTGCAACAGAGCGAAATAAAGTAAGAACAAGCGCAAAATACAACATATTTTGAATTGAATAAATAAAGCTTGTGACGAGCATCACATGGGTACTATGGATGGCAATGCATCGCATCATGATGATGAAGTCATAGCAGTCTAAGCACTTTTTTTGCTGCACATTCTCATTAAAAGTTGTGAAATACTCGACGGCAGCAAGAAAATAAAGCGATTGAGGGAGAAAGAGAGCAAGAAAATATCTTAAATAAATGCTGAACGTATCGCATAAAAAGATGACATATTATAAAGTTTCTTCTTCTCTTTTTCTACACACAACACTTAGTTCACATTTGGTGCTCATTATTTTATAAATATGGATATGTAATTAATTCGAAGCATACTTTTTGAATTCAAATAATAGCTACTGCCATCGGCTCCTAATGATAATCAAAGTGCTGAGAGAAAAAACATATTTTCACACATATAAAATGTATCATAGTGCAGGGAAAACATTACCCAAAAACCAACATAGTATATACTATATACACTCGCATTACTTCTCTAATATTATGAATTACATTAAGCAAATAAGTACGAGTGCACCATATTTATGAACTTGTGCAACAAAATTGCAGAATTTTTGTTTTGTTACGAATTCAATATTATGATAACAGAAACAAAACAACATTAAACCTAATGCAATATGGCATGAAAACATTAACATTGTACACAAAATATTCGCTATTTTTCCATCTTCATTCAATCAATATTATAATACGATATTAATTTCATTTCTCTTTCAAATCGTATTTTATTTTTAAATACAAAATATTGAAACGCATAAAATTTTATGCCGATTAAATACACACAAATGTTTATTATAAAATTTACTTGGGATTTCAAATATTCTCTCACATCAATCATTTTTCATTAATACTTTTCCAGTGCAATGTACAATAGTGCTGACGGGGTGTTATATTCTGACGCCTCACTTGTTTTGCGTCAATTTTCGTTTGTTTTGAAATTTTATATGTGTTTTTGTTTGACATCCCTTAACAACTCGTAAAAACATCATGTAACCATGTGTTAACATGACTGTGTATTTAGTGTGGAATGCGCTCGTCAGTCTCGTCGAATTTATATAATTTCGCATTTTTTATCGTTCTCGTACACCCTGAAAATGCTTGTGTATGTTTTTTATCAAGAGCCTAATGTGATTACACTGTTTAGTATTTGCATGGGGCAAATGTAATTTCTGTTTGAGATGTTCGTTTGTTCAATGAAAAGTGAATTGCCGGCAATAAAATACGGTTGAATGCTAGGTTGAATCCTCTTCTTCTTTTATTTCTTTGGCAATGAAGACGGCTGGATACACACGAAAAAACGAACACACACGCACCAAATAGAATAAATAACGAAACAAATAACAAACATTTTCAATTTGAATTACTTTACGCAAGAATGTATCGTGTTGTCGCGCAAAAGTGTGGAATATCATTAAAAACACGGCGAGAAATTTAGTTTGTTTACAAGCCGAGAATGAAATCTGTAAATTAATTTCTATTTAACCCAAACAATTGAGACGACGATGACTCAACTGTCTGACACACATTTACATAAAGGCTTCATTCATGATTGCCATGCACATTTGTCTTTGCTTTCTTTGTCTCTCTATTCACATTCTCATCCCCGTTCGCATTGTCACCGTGAGTATTTTTGATTCAATGAACCATGGGTAGCTATTTTCAATGTAAAAATCATCGTGAACAATTTGACCTATGATCCATTGTGAACAGATGACGGTAATTAACACAAACGGTGAAGTGGTGCAAGGAACAGAGAGAAAATAGTGTATTGTTGTACTATAGAGTAAAAAAAGAAGATGTAGATTTGAAATCATCGCTAGACAAAAGTTGTTTTGTGTGCAGACAGTTTTTCAAAACAATGATGCGGTAAATAGTTGTTTATGTATAAAGCGTGCAGTGTAAGTTTTTAATGTCGACCGTTTTCAACACACAATGTCAATGTGTATAACATGAATGCTTTTATAATAAAGCATCATCAGTCATTGAAATTATTATTTGTTGGACGGATAAAGATCGGCTTGTAAATTATTATTAATAAAAGTTACTTTGAATGAATTAATTATGGTTCAATATTGATTTCGCATTGGCCACTTCCTCTCTAATCGAGGCTCTCTACACTGCTGTTGACGTTGAATTGTCCAGATATTTCATTAATATTCAAGCTTCACATTGTTTTTCATTCCTTCAAATTCCTAGTTTGAATTCAATTAAGATCAAAGCTGAGCTAACTGTTTTGTATTAGATATTGAATGGCATTTTGATGATTTCATTTAAATAGCAACCGACAAATGCTACTATGTTCTGTTTGTTTCTTGAGTAGGAGTTAAATGTGCGAACTTTACAAAATATTGGCTATACAATGTTGGATGACCAATATGGGCCCTCAAAATGGAAAACGAAAGGGTGGTAAAATTCAATTATACAAAGCTAATGGGGACTTTGCATAATGTACAAATTAATTAAATCATTGATTCACTTTGGGCCACTTTAGCCGCGAGTCAATTCAAACAATTGAATATTAGCTTTGTGTGTGATGGAAATTTTCAATCCGAATTACGTCCCAAAAAATTGCATTGTCTGTGACCCCAACAAGCACATTCCCAATGCAAATAAAATTACAAACACACAATCTCCGAGATTCCCAAAGTATACCCAACAACAATTGCATCATTGGATAAAATGCATTTCCGGTGGCATTTAAGCGTACACATTCTCTGTAGTTTTGTAATCAAATATGGTATGTGCTTATGCTTATTATTTGTACAAAGATTGTGCATTTGCTACATCCAACTATATCAACTTCAAAAACTCGTATTACAAAGGAAAATTGATTAGGATTTTGATAGAAGAAAGTAATCTAAACATAATTTTGCCCGAAAAGAATTATGGTTACGGAAATATGCACAAAATACTATGTCACTAAATATTTTTCGATTGAATACGAGAAATTCCGTTCGCAAAATCTATGTTACGTTTTATGCATAAAGTATTTTATTACTGTAATCGAGTTCTCGTGAAGTGTTCGTTACCTTGAATTTATATAAACGTAGAATGTATATGTTGAAGGTGACTGAAAGTGAGTAGCTGAGAACTAGAAACTTCAAGAACAAGCTTATTTGGTACCATTTTTTAAAATTATCTCGGAAAAGTAAAGCAAACAACAGCAGCAACAACAAAAACATACATCGAAGTCAAACCGTTTTCCCATAAATATTCAATAATGAATTCTCCACGTATTTGTAGAGCATCCATTGTATGAAATAAACAATTTATGAAAATCCACAATGCTGCATATGCACAGCACGCAGAGAAAATGAGTGAGCGTGCAATGTGAACGAAACGGAATAACTCTGTTACTGCAATATTTTACGAAAATTGGTTTATTCGTAATAATTCCAACTGTTTTGTACCTTTGACCTTTTGCCACTAGGTAATGGTGAAAAGTTTGAGAAAAAAACTCAAAATCATTTTGGAATCTTCTAACAAGCAACTCTACATGCAATCTTTAATTATGTAAAAACCATTTTTTTCTCGTGTTTCATTCGTTGCAAAAGTGAATCAAATGAATTTTCTGCAAAAATTCAACACTAAAGTCCAAAAGATTTTGGACATTTCTTTTTCTTCAGCATGCGACTTTTATGACATGCATATGTTCATTAACGATTGCTTGAAGTATCATCAAGCTTTAAAATCGTTTTCGGCTTGTTTGTGACACGCATTGTGAGCAAGGTATTAGCTATCAACTTGAAACCTATATTACTATTTTATTCGGATTCTGAAGCTCAACCCACAAAAACAATATTTTTATTTTTGGAAAATTCGTCCAGGAAAATTATTTTCTTCAGATCTGAGGTTTTTCCTAAGAATTTGTATATCTCAAAACAATTTTTAATAAAGAATATATAAGATCGGATGGGTTGTGCATGAATCAAAAGTTTTAGTTGGTTTATACTCTGTAGTTTGTTGCATTTAATTCAAATGTCCGTCCAAACATTTATATATTTGTGTTTTTTTTTTAAACACGAGAGTTCATTTGAATCAAGCGGTGAAGGGCCTTCACTGAAGGCGAAGAAGAGACAAAATGCGAATTCCCCTGATCAACGCCATCCTCCATGAAGTCGGTGAACTCAATTTAGTTCCATTGCATTGAATCGAATAAAGAAAAAAAAAAACAACAACTTAATAACACAGCTAATGAAACAATCAAGAGCATATGTATACACTAACTGATGTACAACTGTGTGTGGCCATGCTATTCTTGTTGTTTTTTCTTCTCTTTTTCGTTTCAATCCTACCGAACTAAATTAAGTTCACTGAATGATGGTGCTGATCAGTTTGATTCGCATAAAAAAAGTCTCCAAACTCATACATGTGTTACCCGCCTGAATTGAAATAAAAAAAATGATATATTTTCCAGCTTTTGAAGAATTGTTTGCCGAAAAAATGGTATATCACTTTGAGTGTTTCCTGTATTGGTTTTATTGAAAAACACATCAAACAATTGTGTTGAAGTTTGTTGTGTGTTTTGTGTGTTTCAAGTGATTTCATTGAATTTCGTTCAACGAACATGAAATTTAATTATGAATGGCCATTGAAAATGTTTGGATATTCGAAAGGGTAATGGTAACAGCTCAAGTGAACAATAAAAAATGCAGTAACGAAAAGAATCGGATTGGCTTCAGTCGTCAAACATTCAATTAATTTCACTCTGACGCTGCATAACAAGCAAAACGAAACAATTTATTACAATTAAACATTCATGTATATTAAATGGAAAAGATAATGCGCAAAAAATATGCACGCTCGAGCGATTTCAGGGCAAGGGGGCTGTCCGGGCTTATACTCCCCGCTGTGGCCATATATGATGGCAAGTATACCACGCCGTCATAAAATAGAGTGAATTCAGAAAGATTATGTGAGATGTTCCTTAAGACTTATTTTAACGTTAGCATGTGGGAATTTTAATTTAATAAGAGAAATTTTTTGGAATAGGCATCGAGACTTTTTCACAAATAATATTGTTAAATTAGACAATTTGATAATCGGTAAATTAAATGATCGGGTTCCGTTTGTATAGTTATTAAACCGCAGCAATGAAACGACAACAACAATAACACGTATTTTTAATGTCAAAATTTTGATGTCAGATGGTGTCGACATCGTATATGTTCCTATGTGTAGCTCTATACTCGATCTAGTTCACATTGACGGTTGCAAATATTCTTCAAATCGTTTGTGTCCACTATAGTGAACATGCCTCTATACGTCTATTACATGTACGTTATAATGGACAAGTATAGTAACATGGCGTCGTTCAAATAAATTAAAAAATCCGTCCACTCGTGTAGACACCATCTAGCTCCTCAGTAGGGATTTCATTGCAGTATAACAAATATTTTGAAATGTCCACATGCCTAACAAATAAAATACCTTTGATATTTAAACAGGGAATAAAAATGCCGCTGGTTTCAGCGACTGAGAATTCAAGTGAGCTATGTAAATATTAATTGCATCTGAATAATTAAACCAAATTCTGGTTAAATAAATGTTATTTACACATTTCATTTTGGATCACACACCAGAGTCAAATGGAACCACAACATAAACAAGCGACACACGAACAAAAAGGAATTATGGCAATGTTCAGTTTTTTTTATATCGTTCATCAAACCCATATTAACAATGCTACAGTTCATACATACATAAACAATCAAGAGAACCCACTCGACTCTCTTGATTCCATTGTTTCGCATTATTTTAATATTTTGCGGAAAGAAAAAAGTCATTATTTAACTTAAAATGTCCATTTAATTAAGAGAAAGTTGTTGAAAAAAAAACTTAGTTTAACTATTTTTGAGAATAATATAAGGTAATTTGCATAATTTTTAAAATGATTTTCCAATGATGAAGTTTCCAAGGTTTTCTAAAAAAAATCACATTATTCACCATTTGGGAACTTCAGAGAAAGAAAGAATTGCATTAAGCACCTTGAAGTTGGTGAATTGGCTATATCCTCCTATAGGAGTGAGAAATATCAATTTTTGCCAGAGACGCAATTTTGTTACTCAACAATCACAAACTTTGTGGCAATTTTTTATTTAGTGAAGAAAATATCCAGAATTCAAGTTGAAAGTTAACTGTTAACAATCAATAGCCGAATTTCCATTATTCCTATATTTTTGATGCCAAACTTTGTATTTTGATCCGATTATTGATATAAATTAAATACAAATGTTAATTATTATTCAAATAGTAATAGTAATTACGACATTGGTAAATCAATAAAAAATATTCGTTTCGTGCTCACAATAGTGTATAATTATCGAAATGGTTACAAATCGAATATCAAATCAATGCTATTTAATTATGTTTGAAACATTAATCCGGAATTGGATGCAAATATTGTACGCAATAATCGCATTAATTTTGTATGATTTTATTATCACATTGCCATCAATGCATTATATTCATTGGATATACAGTTTGTATACAAACATAAATATTGATGAAAGTCGTTTTAGAACCGAATTTTCGTATCCACCGACAAATAAAGTTGAATAAAGCAAAATAAAAAGGGTGCACATTAAGCATACAATCGAAGTAACTGTTTTGCTATATTGACTTTGTTCTTTTTAGCGTGTACATATGTATGTGCGCAAAAAAAGCGCTTGTCAACACACTGTAAATTAATCAGAAGTAACGAGAAATAGGAACAAAGACTAGAATTGTAAATAAATACATAGAATGAGCTATTGTTTAGTGAATGTAAATTAATTTTTTGGTTTTATTGTGCCACAAGCTGAATTTGAAGCATGCATTTCTAAGCCTTCTATTCACAAAATTTCCACAATTTTCAAATGTATTTTTTTTTTATTTATTTAAAATCAGTTGGTGCAATGGCTTGACTTTGGCCAGGTAAAATATCAAAAGCAAAATTATAAAAAGTAAAAGCAACAATACGACATTTTGTTTTTGTTTTAATTGTGTGTGTTTTAGTTTGTTTACATTACCTGTTGAACGACGATAGTGGCGCGCGGTGTTTGCGTTGTACATGTAACAGTTGATGTTTCGTCCATCGGATTGGAAGTAACATTTATTCCGGCCGCATTACCACCGATGTTGTTTACCATGCTGATATTTGTGCTGCTCATGCTGGGTGAAATGTCCGATGTTGTTATTTGTTTCATTGTAATTTCAACATAAGAATGTCGTTTCTGTGTATTATCCATTGGTTCGGAAAAAAAGTCAACGCGCAAATCAGGAACAGGCGATGTGGCCGGTGGTTCATGAGCTTGTTATAAAACATCGAAAACGAATACACATTTCAACGACATTTTTCTATAATTTTATTACACATTTGAATCGAATGCCACTCAAAAAAAAGAAAAAACACTTCAAAATGCATATCATTTTGTAAATAAGCTATAAATTGAAATGCTTTGCATTTGAAAAGGTGTGCATATGTACAAATAAAATCAGGGATTGTTCCTCTGAGGAGGAGGAATGGTGAGGAGGAAAATGAGGAGGAGGAGGAGAGCGAGGAGGATCCTCCTCCTCAACTGAGGAGGAAAATGTTTTTAGCTAAAAATGATATTTTTGTGATAAAAATAGCCCTTTGAGCAAAAAAAACTTTTCCTCCTCAGTTGAGGAGGAGGATCCTCCTCGCTCTCCTCCTCCTCCTCATTTTCCTCCTCACCATTCCTCCTCCTCAGAGGAACAATCCCTGAATAAAATAAAATGATGAAAATAGAGACTCGAAAATCGTTTCGTTTGGTTACTTACGATCATGTGATGGAACTTTTGAGGGGATTTTATCAAATTTGGATGCAATTTGTTCAAATTGGGAAACTGGATTACGATCATTGGCACTACAATTGGACGATTGATTGACAATGCTAATTGAAGTAGCATTGTTGTGGGTTGTTGTTGTGATAATGGTGGTATTGTCAGGTGAAGTAGAATTGGTTTTTGCATTCGGTTTGGTTAGGCTAAAGGCATCGGAATCGGATATGTGATTTTTATATTGATGGTTTTGATCATTTTTGGTGGTGGTTGTAGCATTGGTATTGGTTGTGATCATGGTATTTGTATTAGATGGTGACGGTGGATGATCATATTTACTCAGTTTCATCGATTGTTTCCGTGACAATGATGTCAATTCCTTAAGAAGTCGCCCATCCGACGATATATTTGATGCGGTCGATTTTCTTGGTGCGCTACGAAATTGCTCATAATAATCATAGTCGGGACTGGGTGAATCATAATAGTTATTGGCATACGATGATAAATTTCGTTTTGTCCATTCCATATTATTATCACCGCTACCACCAACGCCCCCATCGTATGCCAATGTGGCCCGATCAAATGGAAACATTGTATCATCATATTGTTTCTTATTCGATGCATTACTACTACTACTGAACGCAACCGTATAATCGTTCGAATATAGTTTTCCCATTTTGTTCGAACTATTCGATTTATTGCTGCCACCATGACGATTCTTCCATGGTCCATCACGTCTTGAATATTTGCTGTAGCTACTGTACGTTTGTTCATCATAATAATTCTCATCATTCATATGCTTTAAACGTAGTGGCTGTTGTTGCTTCGTTGTTATTTCGCATGCATTCTCTTTGTCCAATTTGTCATGACGATATCGAGCATCACCATTGCCATTGCTTATTTTATTATCACCCTTGTAATTCGACGAACCATGATAGTACACTTTGTTACCGTCAACAATCACTTTGCTGCAACCATTCTCATAGCCACCGCCGCCGCTGCCGCCAACGCTACACCCATTGATGATGTCATCGGTTGTTAAATCGGTTCGCTTTTCAAATGTGAAAAGTGCTTCACTTTTCTCTGTCGTGCGAACACTACGCGGTGACGTTGGCACATCGAATGGAAAATGCTTTTTACTTATTAATGGTGCAGTGTGTGGTGCAGTGGATGAATGCGGATATTTTTGCTTTTGTTGCTCATCTTGGTGCTGCTCGAAATGAAAACGAAACAACCGAAGAAACATTGAAAAAAATATAAATAATGAAACGATAGCACAAAATATGCAACGAAAAAATCATAAGATGAAAAGTATTGAACTTTAAGCCATAACGGTAAATGGATTTGGTTATATAAAAGTTGTGAGTGTGTGTGTGTGTGTGTGTGGGTGTGAGAGAGTATGTATTGAATATGCAATAGTTAATACAGAATAAACTTCCAATAGTGGAATCGAACGGAGCCAAATTTTTATCAGTTCCGACGTTGTAGTGATATAACTTCAAACATATTCTGACTTCTAAAAATATTTTCCAATACTTAAAGGTATATTCATGCAGGTATATTGGACGGTTTTACTGTAAACCTTAATTCTTTTATTTGTGGTAGATTTACGGTAGCTTTGAAAGTTTTGGTGACTCTTCAATGCAATAAAATGACAAATAACACGTTTTTATAACGTTTTTCTATCTTCCCTTTTCTTTTACAAAAGCTATTATCTCTTCGTTTCCAACGTAAGTAAAAAAAAACAATGTTTCGTTCATCAAAAATCTGTACGACATAAAATGTGAAGAATTTTTCCGAAATCAGAATCGGTCATCATTGAATTTTATGAAAATTCTTCACATTTTTTTTTTTTCAAGAAAAGGGTTCTTCGATAAAAAGAACAACAGACAATATGAAACGTGAAATGAAAAGTAAAATGTCATTGAATCGCCCGAAAAAAAGGGAATATTGTTTGAGTTTTCTGTTACACATTAATCCCATTGGTGTGATTCTGTTATGAGCATAAAAGATGTGTACACACAACCGAACATCGTTTAATATGACTTGTAAAAATGTACATAGAAAAGTTGTGGAAGGTAGTTTTGGCTTAGCGAGTTGAGAGAAGAAAAAAAAAACATCTACCAAAAGATGTGTCATCAATTAAGAGTCAGTGAATCTTCCATGAGCAAAGCAAAAACGAGCACGAGCGGCGACAAAGGTCGAATGTTAAAAGTCACTTTTATTCCATGTTTAGCAAATAAGTGCCGAGTGGCACTCATTCACAATTCAACGCTTTTCTTTACAACAAATTCTTTTGATCGGGTACATTTTATTTTTGCGTCATTCGACCTGAATGATTTTTTATATCATTTTTTTTTTGCTTGCTTGCTTGTTTCCTTTTGCCATAACTTTGTTTTCATGAGAGCTAAATATCAGTTACCCTTTTGCTATATGCTTCGTTTCGACACAAAAATGAAAGAACGAAGATATTTAAAAAAAATCAAACTCCATGAAAACCATAATAATTCAAGTTCATTCATAAAATCAGTGATGTGTGCCGCCGACACAACGATATGAAATGGTTGGTTTTTTTTTTCTATCTTGAAATCATTAGTTATGTTGGCATTTTTTCGCTTCACATTTTTTCAATGAAAACAGAAGAAGATTGAAGAGAGAGATAGGAGAAAAGCATACATTAGACAGTCAGGCTTTATTGATATATGTAATTTTATGTGTCACATGGCTCATTCCATATTTATTGAATTCGAACCAATAATAAAAATATTTGCAATTCGAACGGATGCTATCAATTGAATGTCACTTTGATTCGATTGAACGATAAAATGTGCTGCGGTTTAGTTTGGAAATGGATGAAAGGAAGAACATACACTCTCCTCTTTGCTACTGCTGCTTCAACATATTTTACCCGTGAAGAAGATGACATTGAATCGAAACGATTTCAAACGATCTATGAATTTCGTTTCCCTTTCTCATCTAATTTTCATCCGATTATTCTTTTGCATATTTTATGAATGTTACCAATCAATATTCGTTTTATTGAATTAATAACGGAAAAGTAGAAAGGGACGAATCGTTAATAAAATGATTCGTTTTTCGTCAGTGAACATTCAAAAATGACAAACTGGATTCTATATTCTGATTTGATATGCACTTGGTTTTTTTTTTTACATTTTATTCATACATTTTCTCAATCACTCAACGAGTCGATTTTGCATCAGTCGCATTGTCATTTAGAATGTCAATGTACTAATAAATGTGTCTTAATGAAAATACCTATCGATTTGCAAATTGGTTAAAGATGAAAAACAGACAGCGAAAGGAAAAGCGTGTGCCAATATGCACAAATGTATAAATTATTCAAATAATATTAAAATTGATTGAAGAAAACCACTCTGTCAACAGTCGAATATGGAATATATGAATGTCCGAGACTAGTCAGCACTTTTTGTATGGCTATTTTACATTTCAATAAATTTGACTAATTTGAGTAGAAGTCTTACATTCATTCTCGTGCAATCATATAGAAATAAGAAACGCATGCCGACGAAACTATTTTTTTATAAATAAGCTTTTAGTGACATATTTGTTTCTTCGCGCGACTTTTTAAAGCAAATAAATCTGTGCATAATATTTGCATTGTAATGGATCGCTTCCAGAAGTGAATGCAAAAAAAACATACACTGAAGTAATTGAACAAAAACAAACAAAACCAGTACCAACAAATAAAACACCATTAAAGTTTCAAATTAAATGCAAATTTACACACAGAAAATAAATTCACTCAAAACTGAACGACATGTCATATAGAACTTGGATATAGTTGGCAATTCGTACAGAATTCGATTTATTCATATAGTTTCATGCAAAATATCGTTTTTGTGTATTCTCTTTTGTGTGAATTTTCTTTCGTTTATTAGAAGAACTTAAGACAAGTGAAGAAGATCAACACAATAGAGAACATACAAATACGATATTCTATATGATATGTCGCTTAGTTTTGAAAGTATTTATTTTCTGTGTGTATCCTGATCCTTCTGTGTTGAGTAAAAATCATTTCATTGCACCCATTTATCCTTGAACTATCCTCATTATGATGCTATATAGTCGTAATGTCACTGTGAATTTCCAATTTTCTTCTCTGTAGCAATTTTATGCTGAAAAAATCATCAACCGAGAAGAAATTCGTATGGAACACACCGAATTATGCACTGTAAGTAATTGTCATACAATTAATGTAAATAATAAAGACAAAAAAAAAGAAAAGAGAAAATACCTCAACGACGAATATGGAATATATATATATGGAAAAATAAGAGAGAAAACCCAAAACGAAATTGGTGTGAAACTCCGTTACGTAGTACGCGGAAAGGAAGAAGATGTAAAACGGTGACTGAACAGAATAACAAGGCCGCGACGAAAAAAAAACCCGGAGAAAATGGCATTTGGAAGGTAGTAACGAGCATATGATTTGTTTGATTTGCTCATTCGTTTGAATTAATTAGGCCAAAATGAAAAATCCTTTGGGCAAAGAGGAAAAATGGGGGAGGGGGCTAGAGAGGGAATATTAATAGAATTAATATTGAATTTTCTGCGCTTCATTGTTGCGAAATGAAAGATTCGCTGTGACAACAAAATTGAGAAAATGAGGAAAAGAGAGAGTACCTAATGTAGCAGACATTTTTCAATGGATATACACATTCTCTCTTTTTAAAATTCCATTTTTCTGGTGGGTCTCTGTCAACACTGGCCGTTGTAATTGTTTGCACATTAATTTTTATTTTAATTTCATTCAACTTGGACTAAGAACTAAAAAAAGTTCAATGTTCAATGGCACTAGAACGTTTTCACATGATAAATTGCGGTCAACTGAGAATGATTTCAGGCATATAACATTTAAAATGCAACTTAACTTGTTCTTGGTATTTCTGAAAAAATGCCTGTGCTAATTCGCCTCTCGAAAAAAATGATAGAAAATCTTTCAAATCCCATCGTTTACACAACAAACAATCGTTTCTCAGGTTGATAGTGAAAATGGCTTTATTTCCGAAAATTACGTCTACATAACTCCCATCGTCAACATTGCAATTGTTCTAATTGTCTGAGCCCAAGATCATTTGGCATCTCGTTAAATATTAATTAAATCCATCGTAATATTGTGAATTAAAATTGAAAGCTTGCAAAGACGAAATTTCACGAAATTTATTCAGTTTGAAAGCATTTATGCATTCGAATCGAAGCGCTGTTTTTTTTTATTCCATAATGCAGTATTTTTCAATTCCATTTTAAATGTTTTCAATTAGTTTGCACTTGTTTTTGTCATATTCAACATCAAATTATTGCTTTAGATTAATACAGTAGTTTAATTAAAGTGAATTCGAAAATAAAAATAAACTTTATTTGAAATGGTGAACGAAACACATTGAAATTGAGCGAAAGCTAACCTGATTCTCATCTCTGTGTGCAACGCATTTCACTTCTCCTTCTCATTTACATTTCAGATTGAATCAAATTCAGTAGTCTTGTTTGTTGGAAATTCAATGAAATCGCACAATGACATGCAATTGATTCAGAAAACTTTCAGTTTGCATCTCTATAGTTAAAGGATATTGCAACCAAATGCATTGATCATGTTGCACACAACTCAACACTCCTTCACAGACGCACTCATTTATTTAGCATTTATTCGTTCACTCATTTAAACTGTCAGTTTCAATCACTCAATTTGAAACTGAATTATACGGGCGATATATCTCTACCAGCGGATCCCGTTTTGCTGTTGTTAGTAACTCAATATTCAGCGGGTTTTCATCGCTTTAGATATGCATTACAATTTTTTAAGTTTTTTTAATAATGGCTATGTTTGTAAATCAAATATAATTTCGTTGCAAAAAATCAATAGGTTTATATTTCCTTATTTTAACTATATCAAATCGAACGACTATATGATTTCGTTAAATATTCGGAAATTCTATCCAGGGACTTTTTTAATGAGAGAATTGATAACATTGGTTCGGGTTGGGGGTGTTTGTGTGTGTATGTTTTTGATATGAATTTGCGATTAAAGGAAATCAAGAACGTATTATACCTCTGGGCTGGTTAACAATGGAATTTTTGCATCTTCATCCTCTTGATGACGGCGATGATGTGCATCACCGTCTGTGTCCACATCAGTTTCGTACTCTTCGATTAGTGAGCTGTCTTCTTCATCCAAGCGGTTAAGCATAGCATTTGCAGGTATCGCAGTCAATGGAACTGGTTCATCGAATGAACTCAACAATGGATCCACTTGACCAGTTGTATCACCTAAATATTTATTTAAAAAAAAATATTTATGGTGATCGGCTTTTTGTTTTAACTCGTCAAATAATTAAAATACCTAAATCAAGTGAATCACACGTTGATGTATCCGTTCCAGTCACATTTGTTGCCAACGTCGATGCTGATTCAGTTGATGTATTGATTGTGGTTTCAGCATTTGATGATGCTATTGATGTTCCCATTACCATAACCTTGTTCGAAAATGCATCGAAAATCTTTAATATTCATTATGATTGGCAATAGTTAAGTTTTGAAATGCAAAACATGAAACATGTACATTAATATTACCTTTGGCACATGTTGAGCTTGTTGTCCCGTCGTTATACTATTTTGTGTCGTTTTGCTTAATTTGGCGCTTTTGAAGTATAAACGACGCATTGCCGTGGCCGATGACGTGGTCGTCGCAGCTGCTGTTGTTGTCATCATCATTGTATTCGGTGCAACATCTGAATCTGAGCTATACGAATGTCCTGCCGTATTTATTGGCTGTCGATTCGTTATCGCTTGATCCATTGTATTACGTTGATGTGTTGCCGATCCGCTCACATTATTCGATGTTCCTCGTATGATTGTGGACTTGATATCATAGCGTGGTTTATCGTCCATTGATATTTGGCATGACCGGATCGAATCACCACCGGACACACCTTTTAACGGTATTTCCGTTCGATTCATCGATACAGCTGTTGTCATATTTGTGTCTGAGGTACGTTCTTTTTTCTGCAGACTGCCACTTAAATGGTGAGCTCTTAATTTTCGCGGTGAAAAATGCGTTAAAAGCGGCGAACCCTTTTTCGACGAATTACTCGATCCTGCATCGACCGCATTTGTCTGAAATACAATGAAAGCAAGCAAATGAAATTATTTGTTTGTTTTTTTTTAATTGATCGGTTTTAAAATGCATAATTTTTCAGAACTTCCTCCGTAGATTGATCTGCTTATGCAAGCATCGAAAAACTTAAGAAACAATGTCTTGTTTTTGTATCGCGAATTACGTTTGAATAATAAAATCATGAAAACAATAACATTTATGTGCCATAAAATCCGCATTTAAAATTACCGGCGCCATTTACTATTGTGCATTTCGAATGACGACTTGCTGTATCTACGATTTTCTTTGAAATTGAAATAAATTGAGTTTAAGTTTAATTGTGTGTAAATTCATCGAACACTGAACGAGGCAAAAGATGTAAAAGATGTATGGGTTTTGACAAAAACCTTTAAAATACTTAGTAGTTTGATGAGCTTAACAAAACTTCATTCAAATTATATTTATGAATGCAAGAACCAACAACGACGGCTCAACGCTTGTTTGCTTTTCGTGCTTACACTGAAATTCCACCTGCCAACCGTAAACCATATTGTGTGACGTATAACATTTGTAAATAAACACTATAAAATGGTGAGTATACACAGAATATGGTACAATATTATCACTCAACTTAGTATTTGAGCCTAGGGGGGGACACGAATTAAGAATTTTCCCTTTCCGTTCACACTAGCCTTCTTGTTGAACATTTTCAAAGTTGAAATGAATTTAGAAAGCAATAATATTTTCATAGAAAGGAAGTTTCCAAGTTACCAAATCGAAAAACGCGTGCATAAAAAGCGAGTTGATGCTGCTCTTAAATTTCGAGTCTCGGACGTATTTTAACTTCAAATAAAATTAATGATTAATTTCATTAGCATTTATGGGAAACAATAAAAACAAATTCTGGAAGAATGTCGATAAAAAGATATTTTTAGCTTTTGTATATTATAACAGAACGAAACTGTTGTAACCTAATCGAATTTTAATCGTATTAAGTAATATTTAATTCAATTTTTTCCATGAAAAAAATTCCAGTATCTGTCAAAATGCATGATGCTTGAATAAAAATCCAACCCTTGATGACGCATTCAATTTGCATTGCATAAACTTCATCGAGTAAAGTGATACTAATTTAAGAGAAAAAAATGAATTTCATACAGTGTAAAACCGATGGAAATATGATGGAAGTTTTGTAATTTTTGCTAATTCTATCATCGTATGCAGCATTCACAGCTGCGACAACAACGCGTCGCGCGTCGTCAACAACAACAGTAACAGATAATACGAACTTCGCACTAAAATCAACTTAATGGATTAATTGAAAGTTTTTATGACAGGCACTTTTATCACTCGTCGCACACATGTATGTCATGGTTGGCACGGTAATTCGTCAAAGAAGAGCGTATGCAACAACACCAACACAAGAGATATGCATTCGAAGCAACACATTTTATCTATTTATTTTTCGCGTGTGCGCTCATTCAACATAATTAATTATGAATTTTCGTTGGAAAAATGGAAATCCTTGTGGACATATTTAAGGCTGCATCTCAGACATCCTTTGGCACGATAATTTGACACTCACATTTGCATTTTCTTAAATACAAAAAGATTATCTAGTGCATGAAGAGAGGATTGTGAAAATATTTTATTCACTTAATGAATCCGTATATGTATTTCGATGTTGACAAGAACATTGTAACCAAACCGGTCTTGTATTTATCATTGCCGTTTCATCTAGAAACTTATAGAAATTGTAATTTTCATCAAAAATATTGTGTTCATTTTCATTTGGTATAAAAGTTTTTGGTAACGAGAATTCCCTACACGAAAATTTGCATTTTCCAACTTCGAAAAGTATCCAAGTAATTAGACTTTCAACCTAAAATTACATCATGGACAATGTAATAACCATTTTCCCAACGAATTCGAGATGCGAGAAACTTTGCGCTGCATAACTGATCGACTATTATGTCGATTATAGTAGAAATGAGCATATCTCAAATTGGGTTGGTGGATGAACAATCTTTTTTTTTTGTTGTTCAGGAAAAATGTTATAGGCGATGAATGTTTTTGACAGGTTTTCATAATAAATTCGTGTTAAAATCCAATCAAGTAAAAGATGCATAAAATTGCTCATTTATTAAATTTAGCAAGCTTTTGAATAATCAAAAAGCAATCAATCGTCCCAATCGAACGAATACACTCGATTGTTGCTGGTGCCATAGTATATGCGGATAAAATTTGTTGAATTTTGTTCATGATTAGAATTTATTGTTGATTAAAATCAATTTCTTGAAGAATGTTTCTAATTAATTTATTATGGACACATAAACAGCAGCAACACCAATCGTGCTGTGAATATTCACAATTGGGTGCTGCGGCTGCACGAAAGGATTGTATTTTGACAGGAAAAAAAACGCACGACTCGACAAAATAAACGGCCAAAATGAATTGAACGTTCAACACAAGTGATTGTGACGATGAAGCAAAACGAACAAAACAAGAAAATAAAATAATAATAATATATCGGCTGTCTTAGCACATTACATGCTTTCTTTCATCAAATCGATATTGACCGATAACATCTCTGAGGCGGTGAGTGAGAATCGAAAAAATGAGAGAGAGAGAGAGAGAGAGAGAGAGAGAGAGAGAGAGCATGAACGCGAACAAGAGCATTCAACTTGACAATGACCAACAAGGCATAAAGCAATTTCATTCAATTTGCTACTTTATTCGGTCGATACACTGTTTATTAATGACCTTTCACGCTCTAACACATGATGTGAATCAAATGCTACAGTGGCCATTAAGTAACAATCGAATGAAAGAGAGTGATGGAGACAGAGAAAAAAAAGAAAGAGTGTTCAACCGAAGCGATACTTTGAGAATGCTAACATTGTAACAAGCACTTAATTGAAACATGTAATAGATTTAAGTGGATAATGCTTCAGGATAAATGAGTCAAATGTTTTGCGGCGACAATATACCAATATGAGTGAGCGAAAGCACTAACCCGCGCGTAAACCACATCGCATACACATGAAAAATGAGACCAAAAAAAAAAACAGCCGGCGACAGACTTTTGAAAAGCCAAGCAAAACACAGAAAAACCAAACATGGTTAAGTAAGGACACAGATCGTTCTTATTAAGTTTTTCGATTCGAACGTATTGTTGAGCGAAAATCGACGATTTTATTTTGTCTTTTGGCATTGTATTGCTTTCACAGCAGCTGTGAAAAAAAGCACAACCCAGCTCGAGTGTATACGTATGTGGTATACAAACAAGCCGTCACGCACTCAAACAAGATTATGCTTTCGCAATAAGTAACAGAGTGGACATTTTGCACGTCTTATGAATGTATTTATTTGGATTTAGAAAAAAATACAGACATTGCAGAGAGAATTTGTGGCCGGTTTTATTTTTCATTCGTTACCTATTGTTAACGAAAAATTGACGTTGGCAGCATTTCAATTGAATGAGAAGAGAAAATAAACGAATGAATAAAATAACGTTTATTCTACACATGTATACCATTGAAATGCGTTTCAATTGAATGAAAACATGTAAAACAACAAACACACACACACAATTCTACTGCATTTTCGGCACAGCAAGTCACTTTTCGATTTAGCAACCGGCACGATTAACAACACAAATGGCCTTTTCACGTGTACGGAACACCAGCAGTTCATTTTTTTTCGCGCTCATTTGACTACCGCACTCATTTCGAACTTTGGTTTGAAACAGGATATGAAAGACGTAAAGAAATCCAAATAATAAATCTCATAACGTGTTAAACGAAATATTTTCATGGAAATTAATTAGCAGGAGTCTTGAAGAAATCATTTCATCTTGAAATGCCAAAGAAAGAAAGTGGAATAAATTAACAAAAATTATAGTAATCATTCGTGCACATTATTACAAAATGTAACTTTGATGTGAGTTAATTTTTTAATGCTTTCGGTGAAGCACCGAGTGAGAAAGAAAAGATGTCTCAACACATTTATTTGCATTAAGTTTTTTTGTTCATTCATTTTATTCAGTTGGTAAACGTGCGCAATGCAATGAAGGTCGTTGTAAACACCGAATCACGTACATATTTACACACTTCCCCTCGCGCATAAATCGTAAAAAATATTGATAAAAATAGAACCGAATTCAATAAAACAAAAGATAATGTTGTGTTTACAGTTGTACACAGCATTTGATGCTATAGAATGCTAGGGGGGAGACACAAACGATTAAACCATGATTCCAATATAAAAACACTAATCCTACTATTCCACCAATCCGTCATTTCATTGTCAAATGTGATGTCACATTTCGCCGCTATTCACTTTTTTGAAAACTTATTTATCGATACTGGAGTATGACATTTTGTTATTGATAATTAAAATTTTTTTTTTCATCAATAAAATTTTGAGAAAGAGTATCTATTGTTTTTTAAATTTGTAATCGACTTTTGAACTAAAAAATATTTCAAAAAAGAACAAATTACTATCTCAAAACAAGTTCAATGCTTTTATCAAATTCTGTACTATCGATTACAAAAACTTTGAATTAACCCATTTTCGCTATTCCATACACGGGATTAGTGAATCCATGTGAATCCAGCTACTGAATTCTCTATTCCACTTTAATTTCTCGAATTTTTACACTAAAAAGTCTAATCCTATTCCACGTGTCTACCCCCTAGATAGAATGCATAGAGAAACAAAAACGAACGTCATTTGTGTAAAATGAACAATAACGGTCGCATGTTAATACTATCTCGGTATTATTTGAAGAATATGAAGATGATGGCAAAACACGAACACAAAATGACTAATATAAGAAAAATCGTGGAAAGGAAAACATAAATTTGAATCATGATATAGCTCAATATATACTGCAAAAGTACTTCGAAGTAATGCTTGATGTATCGACGAAAAAAAAAACAAATAGAATTAAAAAAAGGTTTTTCTTTAAAATTCATGAAAATACTCAGAAATGTGATATTTTACCGTACTAGAGCTACTTTCAACAATTTCGATCTAGTATTCTGGCTATGTTTTTTCGGAAGGACACTCAAAGAGCTGTAAACTGAGTAATTTTAATCAATATCGTAGGATTTGAACTCAAGTTAGTACAAATCAAGTTGTTTTCAGATTCCTATACAAATTCTTAGGTAAAACGTAATTTCGAAGGAAAATAATTTTCCTGGACGAATTTTCCAAAAACAAAAATATTTTTTTTCGAATTGGGCTCAGAAATCTGAAAAAATATGTTTCAAGTTGATAGCTGATAGTGTTATGCCGAACAACAAACCGAAGACGATTTTAAAGCTTGATGATACATCAAGCAATTGTGCACGCACATAATGACTTTTCTCCTTTAACGAGCACCCACTGAATTTATGCACACGTGTCGGGAAAAGTACGAAAAATAAAATATTTAGACAAGTTAAGTCATGGAAGGACATCATCTAAAATTGATTAAAAACGATTTCTTTTTATTGAACGTAAAAATGAAATCTCCAAACGATTTGTGTGTGCATTTCTGTCTCTCGTTTTCATCGTACAAAAGAACGGGTCGACACACACACACATATACACAACGAAGAAAAGAGAACTCGTCTGCTCTTTTGTTTACTTATAGATGTACATCTAAATGAATCTTTAGAGACTGTGTTTGCGTTCATGGTTTTTTAAACAGTTAAAGGTTTTTTTTGTCCAGTTTTTGGGTAGATTGTTGTAGTAAAAGAGTGGATTTGATTTTAAAAGCATGATTTCAGCTCGGTTATTGTAAAATTTATGAAGTTCAAAGGAATTGCTATTTCGATTTGATGTGAATCGCCCAAAGCAATTGAATATGCATAGTAAGTAAACATAGAATGGTTTGTCATCAATATATTGCTTTACGTTGTAACATTTATCATTGAAATTGCAACCGATTTTTCTTCAAATCAAAGAATCACACCAAACATCACCTTCGATATGAAACGGATATATTCGAACACACAAAATAATCCAAAACACATTTACAGATTGGTCATTGAGTATTTCCCTGAAGCTCAAAATGTTTCTCCCGTTAAGCTCTATCTAAATGGATGAAATTGCTATTCATCATGACACCCACATACTCAATTATGTCATGAGTCTCGAAAATGTGAGTGTTGAAATATCTCGTCTCATTAGCACTTTATTCGTTTTTTATTATTCGTTTCCAGGGAACAATTTCACGGAAAATGTTAGAATACACATGACACCGTAAAGTGACACAGATCAAACGACTCTAAACGGCAGTATATTTAATACCGCATACTATCGTTTTAGTTTGTGCACAAAAAAAAAGATGATTTTTTATAATTTCAAACGCATGTTCATACCTATAGGTTATACAAAACTTACTTATCCATATGTAAAAAAAAATCACATAATTCCCAACGGAGAAAATTTTATTGTTATTTTCATTTATTATCTATGCGATGATATAAATGAATGTGTGTTTGTCTCCATAAAATTTTATGAGAAAATATGAAAAAATATTGCTTACGATTATGAGTGAAAATGAGCTTTAAACACGACAAACTGACAGCAAACATAGGCCACCACAATACACACCTTACACAATACACGACCGCATGTTCGAACAATGGAGCTGTGTGTTTGTGTATGTGGCTCTGGCTCGTTATTATTAAAACTCACAATGTTCTAATTGTTTTGCCATCTAATTGATACGAATAATTATTAATGATATGACATTATAACGATGACAATGGCAATGGCAATTCGCCTTTTGTTGTGAAGCGATCAAAGCCAGCGATGACGAACCAACGGAACAAAGCGCGTTCAAGTGATAAATTTGTCGATTTCCCAATTGGCAACCGATGTGTATGCCACACTAAATAAATAAAAATGTAGTATGTGTCTTTGTCTGTGTAAAAAAAAGTACAAACTCACGGTCACCGTAATGTTGGAGATAGAAAATGGGATCGAATCAGAGTGAATAAGCACAGTGGGTCTCACTGTTTTAATATTCAAACAAATGATATTCACGATGACGATGTCAATGAACCAATTTTCGTATCATTTCGTTGTGTATACAATATATACATATCCACACAGAACAACATTGATATGTGATTATAATTTATTGTCGAAATGTGTGTGTCAGGTCATTTATCATTGGCACACTTTATTAAAATTGATGAAATAAATTCCGAAAAAATGTTCTTTTCATTTTATTCTCTACCTATCCATTACACACTTTTTTATCTTCTCAAAAAACAGATTCAACTTTTATGGTGATATTCGAGAAAATGTTCGTTCTGGAAATAGTATTTTTATGAAATCTTCCGGCATTCGCTTTAAAAGAGGCACTGTTGTTATCATTGGCACAACTTTTATACAGTGAATACAATCCCGGCTCCAAAAAATTTCATCACAACGGACGGAAACCATACTGTATATACATTAACTCTGCTGAAAATGATCGAGGAAAACTATCGAAAGAAAGAGCGAGAGTGCGAAAAGGAGGGAAGACAATAGTATATCCAAGTGATAAGTAAACGTTATTACCTCCATCAACTTCCGATGAGAAAGAGAATACATAAAAAACAAAAACGAGATAATGAGCATTGGAATTGATCACATCGTGTTTCTCCTGTATGTTTGCATGAAGCATTTATGGAAAATTCAATAAAAATATAATGCAATTTAATGGAATAAGAAGCTTGGAATATGAAGCACTGTTCATATCGTCACCGTTCACTTTACAAACAATGTACACGAACTAACGGACTATTTCCACCTTTTGCAATATTCAGAGAAAAAAAATGCCGTGGAAAACCTAATGCATACGAGTCGAGCCATGCGTTGCAAAAAAATCCACGGAAAATTAAAGTAGATGTAACAAACAGTGGTTGTGTGGAAGCACAAATTAATTCTGTAGCATCCAAATGGAAGTCTTGCTACATCAACCTACGCAGTCAATGAATATTCTTGTCAGTATTTTATCATAATGGTGAATGTCGACTGTTGGCCATTCTATCGCCAACAAAGCATCCCCTGCCACTTTTTCTCTCTTTTTCCTTTTCTTTCCATCTGACTTGTTTTATTTGTTCATTCATTGTGGCTATACTTTAAAGCAATTGCTATCGGAACGTGCACAAACTGCACATAAAAAAGAAAGAGAGTGTGAGAGAGAGAGATAATATGTTTACATCTAAGGATGTGAATCAATCAACAACAATGAAAATGTTGTTGTGATGCTCGTTTATTTTAAATAGATAAATGACGCCAAATTTAATTTCGTTACTGCTGATGTGCTCCTTTTTTCCATTCTCATTCACTTTTTCATTTTTTTTTTGGTTAGCGGTTTTGATGATTTATTTACATAAAATTCGTTTTACTTCATTATTGATTCGTTGATTTTGTTGTGTATTCTCGATGAAATCGTTGCGAAACACAATGTTTGCATAATTTTTTTGTTGTTTCGTTCAACCCGCGCATCTAAACACACCGCAATGTCATGCTTTAATAAAAGTTGACGTTGGCACATTAAGCAAGTCATATGATTCATGTGTTCAGTCAGAATCGTTTTCTCTATCTATTCGTTTTGTACGCAGCTACCTGAATATTAACTTTTGTTACTCTGTTCTTTTATTTTTTGTTTATTAAATTAATTTGTTGGTTCTTTTCCATACTTTGCTGTCAATTTAGTATAAAGCGATTCAAACAATGCTTGGATATTAAAAAAAATATATCCATTCGACGCCACAAATAGAAATTGTAGCTGAGTAGAGTGGAGGGGGTTCAATGTTTTGCCCTTCTCTTTCCTACACACGTGTCCGTGATTTGCTCTGGTCCACAAAACGAAATAAACCTGGTTTTGCCCTCATCTGAACTTTTCAAATCTTTTTCTGGGCTTCTTTTGCTTTTCACTTTTTTCAGTTTTTAGCATACATTGTTTTTTTGGACAATAAGAATTGTGTACAATTTTTTGCAATTGTAATTTTTGTTTTTATTGTTAAATGTGTGCGTGCATTTAAAATTAGGCTTCTATTAACTTATTTGGGACCGTTGAATGCGAATAGTTAATTTTACCATCTTTTATGAAATACCACTTCGTTTCTTTTTGATTATTGTGTTAACAATTATTTGAGATTTTTTGCTTTCCGGCCATATGTGCGTTTCTCCTGCTTTTTTATATCAGTAAGGTATCAAAAGTTTTACAAAACATTGAATACGGTTGGGGTGGATTTATTTGTGTATCATTGTTACCGCCAGCGCATGAAATCGCACAAGCTCGTCACATCAGATCCTCAGAAGAGCTTATTGTACTTACCAGGAATCGCTTCCGAGTTCGTATAAGTACATAGCTCATTCTAATCCAAACGACTACTACTACATGTATACCCAGAGGCGATATCTTGCAAGTGCGCACTTCATGAGTGACGACTTCATGCTCTGGTTACTGTAAGCTTTCAACAACCTTTTATCTATCCGCGTTTTTCGTTCAATATCACTCCGTAACATATCCGAACGATATATGAATAAAAGATTTTTGGTCTTTTTGTGTACGTACAGCTGTTTTTTTTTCATAGAATAAAGCTTCTCAATACAAATAAAGTTGGATAAACACAAATTCAACAAAAAGAACAATGTCAACGACACAACCATGGCAATGAGAGTAAGCAAAAAGTCTCCCTCTTCGAGAATGACAAAATAACAACAAATCTGTGTCCATTAAAAGCGACCCATTTAAAAATTTAAAACGAAATATACTTGCATAAAAAGAGCAAAATAAATTTTGTTATTGAGCGACATTTTTGTGATTAAATTGCGACGGAATTGAATTTTGATTCTAGCGAATAGATGTGTTGTTTATGAAAAAGTAATTGTATTTTGTTCTTGAAATTGCCCAACTATACTTCAAGCGCAATTTAACCATGGGCTTTCCAAATGAAGCGCTATAAACAAGACCAAGTATGAAAGAAAATGGAAAAAACATCAAGCCATAATATTATATAATAAACACACTTTCAAGTAAATTGAAAATAAACCGAGCGACAATAAAATCAACATGCATTGAAACATTAGAAACGCGTCAACAGCACACGATAATGAAAGTCAATCATGGAAAAGTTATAAAACGGCAAAACGTTGAGTCAAATGTTTTTTATTGAAGGGAGCGAGGTACCAGCACATTAAATAATCGAAAATGAGACTGATTTGTAAGTTTTCAGCGTGTCCAACCTGTTCTATATTGTACATAAAGTTTTCCAATTGGATATTTATCGCTTTGCAAGGGTTCTTTAAGGATCGTTAAGTGTTTTCGCATTATTTTTTTTTAACTTTTTTTTCCTTTTATGTTCATTTTCTTTCCATCATTTTATAATTTAATCAAGAGCCTCAAATGCACGCAGCATCACCGGCCAAAGGTAAAAAAATGAATGTGTTCGCAATACCGAGAACAAAACGGAAATGAAACACCTAAAAGTACTTAATAAAAAGAAAAAAGTAGGCTGAAGTGGAAAAGCATCGAAAGAAAAGAGAAAAAAATGTGTATACACACAAGAACATAAAAAAAAGTTCCATATACGTGAAAAAGTGTACTAAAGAGCAAAGTTCTCCTTCCACACACTTTGATTCACTCTTTTCCATTGCATTTTTCTTTCAACTTTTTTTCTCTCTTTTACTAGTGTTTCTCTTGTTTGCCGTTTTACACTTTGAACACATTTCAATGGGATATATTTCATTATTATTTTGTAAATCGTCAAAAATTGCAACCCTAAAGTGATTTGATAATCGATTTGATGAAGACAAAAAGAAATAAAAAAACGAATAGCATGCTATGTTTCAAAATGGGCTTCCGTTTTTTCCGTATATTGAAAAATAGAAAACCAAAACGACATTTCGGCATTTCTTTCTTTTGTACGTTTAGTCGAAGTGTACCGAAAAAAACTGAACAAGTCTATGAAGAACACGCCAATGCTGAATACAAAAGACATTTTCTAACTAACAACACAAGTCTGCGTGCGAATGAAATTTGCATTAAATTTGTTCATTCTTTAATTTTATTTGTGGTACGCCAAAATAAATACAAAACAAAAATGTTTGTAGTCGAAAAAAAGAATAGATACACACTACCCGAAAATAAGGTATATTTCATTTGGTTTGACACATTAGATCAGAACGCATAATAAATAACACAGGTATTTGGGAACAAAAACTTATAACTTCATATTTAAATGATGAGGGGATAAATTTAATCTTGGTTCGTTATTCATAACGAACCTTCTTCAGAAGGTCACATCAGATTTGGAGCGTACGTAATCTTTAATTTTTGTTTCGCTTCATTACATTTCTTTCATTCTGTTGGTTTTAGCTTTTAGCTTGTTGGATTTGGAATTCGGGATGTGTCAAAAGAAGTTTGGCTCTGCTAAAAAACGGACCCAGGAACCAAAACACCGCCTGTATTACACAGGATAGAGAAAGCCAAAATGAAAAGAGGCGGAAAGAAGCACAACGATGGAGTTAAATATTCTTTATATCAAAAATTGGAGCTGTCGAATTATCTTTCGCTCATCATTTGTTTTCTTTGTTTTTTTTTTTTTCGTCGAGGGAAGCGATCAGATTTTTTTTTTCGTAGTACATAAAATAGACTATTAAATGGCAAACAAATCGTTCATCTTTTCTTTTGTTGGATGGGCCATTACATTGATTTGAAGAAAACAGAAAACGAAAAAGCCCACCTTCTTCCTGTTTCGGAGGCGAACTAATCGAATTTTCTTAAACTTTCCGAATTTTCTTTTACTATGTTTCGTGCACACTTGTTCATGTAAAAACTGAAACTTCTAGTCGATATTTGATGAATGTAATTCATCGTGCATGTTGAGCTTGATTTGTTTTAGTCAGAACGTTGAACAAATGTTCGTTTGAAAACTTTTCACATCACTTTCGCTTTTGCTTTCTCACTCTCTCTCTCATCTCAAGTTCTTTCTTTCATACTTCTAACAATAAAGATACACGCTGTATTGTAAATGACGTTCATGGTTTGTTTTTTTTTTTCTATCAAAACTCGGTTGATTTTATCTTCGACAAATCATCTGGAAAGTGGCCAAATTGCTACCATACACACACACTCTCATATATGAATGGTTGAGAATAATAATGAAACTTAATTTTTGTTCAAACTGAAGTGTCCCTTCGGAATATTTCCAATAAAAGTGTCCCAAGTTTGTATATAGTTTTCCATATAAACTTGGAACACTTTTATTGGAAATATTTCGAAGGGACACTTCAGTTTGAACCAAAATTAAGTTTCATTATTATTCTCAACCATTCATATTTCTAAATGTTGGCTCATATCAATGAAGCTTTCATTTATGAAAACAACGAACAAAAAAAGGTTTGATCAGGGACAGCATCAAGCATCATCAATTCCCATGTTGCGTGCGTGTAAATGAATAGCATTGTTTTCATCTTCTTGGAAACGATGAGAGAGTCGATGAATTTGTTATATGTTTTAATTGGGTGTAAAACTTTAAATTGCCTTTACCTAGTCAATACTCACACCCCGATAAATTTGCCTCTGTTCGAAACGCATATCCAATTTTTTTGGACTTGAACAAAATCAAAGTCAACAATACGTATTTTTAATTAATACACGTAAAGTGAAAGCGATCCATCAAAGCGAATAGTCATCTAGCTGTTATAGATCGAACCACATGAAAGTTTAAAAGCGTTTTTATGCGTTTTCTTCTTCAAAGAACGTGTCAAAAAAGGCGATAGAATGAGAAATAATGTGAAATGCTGATTTTCGAATTTTGTTAATATTATCCATTTTAAGTTGAATATAATATCCTGCAGCTAATAAGAATCTCATCGTTTCACAAATAAAACAAATCGAAACTTTTAAGTGTTGCCAATGTGTGAATTCATATGGGGGGGATGTGCGTGTTTGTGTGTTTTTTGGTTGAATGATTTGGTTAAATTGAGACAACAGCGTGAACAACATTTGGTTTTGGGCGGTTTCATTATATTTTGAAATTAAAATAAAACTCGAAAAATCCACCAGTTCAGTTGGCAAAATGAGACCCGAATCGAGTTGACAGCGCGTGATATTGATCACGAAAACTCGAAAAGTTTCGCGAAAATTCAATTGGACGGTTGAATGTTTTGACGACATAGCAAAAACAGTACAGTTGAATGAGTTCACGAAATCGGTTAACATTTAATGAAAATCGAAAAAGCCGTTTGAATAAGAAATTAATTCGTCTGGAACAATAGACTATGTTGAAAATATTGTTGTCGGTTCGGATCAAATGTGCAAAATAAAAAAAGACACTTTGTTTTCATAGAAAGCAACAGGAACTAGTAACAGCAGTTAATCATTTTACGCAATTTACAATATTCTGTTTACATTGCGTATATTATCCATTGAGCGTTAGTCAAATGTAAACATTGTGTGATTCTCTTTTCATTACTCTTTCTTTGCCTTCGTTCTACAGATAATTTTCACACATTCTTTACTTCGGTTCACACACACGTGCACGCGTACACACACCAGAGATGAAAAACGCTCTAATTTGTTTATAAATATGCGCTTGTATGGTGGATAAGTTTTTGTTGGCTGTGTGTAGCTATATGCTGGTGGAATATTTGTACATATTACAATGTGCGTTGTAATTGGGTTTGTTTGCAATGCTCCAAAAGATAAAATATGACACGTCGCATCTTATTTTCACTTCGTATAACTCATGTTCGAACTTTTACCGAAAGCAACGAATGAGAGCGTTGCTCATCTATACATTTTTTCTTTGTTCATCTCCCTTGTTTGTCGGTTATAAACTGATCTAGTTCATTTCTTTTTACATGAGTTTTGCTCATGTTCATATTGTGCACAATGCTCACGATTTTTATGTCGATGTTGTTGTTGTCACTTTAGGCACGATAAACACCGTTGAAACCAATTTTTGCACTGATGCTATTGCCGTACGGCTCTTTTGTATTTATTTTTCATGCTCGAGTTACATTGGTTGGCCGGATTGGCAAATGAATGTTGATTTTGCACATCCGATCGAAGTATTGTACAAGTCACTTCATGAAAGAGCGAAAGAGAGAGAGAGAGAGAAATAAAAACCGAAAAAGTATAACAAGTCACAAAATTGGATTCTTCTGTGTTTGTTTCATCTATTATCAGGTTATGGCATTGCTGGTGTCGGTATTATGGTTATTTTGGATTATGTTTGATCCCATGGTTGAAATTTATGAATTACAACTGAACGACGACAGTAACAGTAACAATAGGAAAGAACGAACGACGTTAACGAATTTACAAAAAAAAAACATATGCCAACGCATCGATCGAATGAAGACACACCAAAAGTGTGGTTGGAATGACAAAAAGACGACTACGGTGCATCAAGAAAAATTGTATGCGATTACTGTCGTTAAAAGTGAAATGAGGTGACGGATCGGTCTGTGTGTACAAAATGTGAAATTATTTGTAGAAAAAATCCCTAGTGAATTTTACATTTTCGTTGTTCGTATGTAACTTTGTGCGTTCACAATGTGCGTCGATATTATGATGAAAAATTATAGAATTCGAACGAACAAAAAAAAAAATCATCTCACCATCGTCATTGTTCATGAAGACACGTTTTGGCATAGGGACACACACGCCAATCGAAAATGTATACAACCCATGGGCATTGCTCATTATCTATCGATAAATTAAATAAAAAGCCAACTGAAGTGGATTTATTTTTCGGTATACACATTATGTGTAACACATACATTCGACAAATTCCTGCGCTATCAATGGGCTAGACATATATTATAACAGAAAAAGAATGTGTGGTGAAAATTGCAGGAGTCCATATGACAGCTACAAAGTATACTAAATAAAAGTTAGTCTTTGTGCATTAAAAATGGATTTTTAATACTCGAAGCGACACGTGTAAAACTCCACAATCATCATAACAATCAAGAAAAATGTATGAGCTCGTATTTTGTCCTTTTCATTCTCGCATTATTTTATCGTTATTCGCCGTTTTCATTTCGTAATTCCATGTAATGATGTCATTTCATGCTATTGTTTTAATTGCTTGCATCCGAAAAATGTGAAGACCGCGGAAGACAAGTTTTATTGGCGAATATAATTTTTATAAAAGGAAACACACACATACAGAGAGAGAGAGAGAGAGAGAGAGAGAGAGAGAAAGAGAAAAAGAGAGAAGTTGAGTATTTTATTTAATAGTATCTCATTAAAGTAAATATTTGTGCCGGAATGACAGCGTTGTATTGTGTTTGTGCTGTGGATTTTGGTACACTGGTGTTGCCAAAAATGAAAGAACAGCATCGACAGTATAAATATTTACCGTAACACAGTCTCAATGCTAATAAGCTGTTGTGCACGCGTCTGCTTTCCGAGTAAGGAAAAACAATCAAACAAGACATTAAAGCTTTTACCGAAAACTATTTTCAGCGATTTTCGTTTAAACACCTCTAAGGAAGATATTTTACATATTTTATTCATCGTCTCTTTTAGATCATTCGATGTGCCACATCTTTCGCATACCGCCAACTGTCTTGCCATTGAGCAGATGCCATACATTCCTCTCTGGTGTGAATGGCAACGATTAAGAGTCGAGAACAGGAGAGGAAAATTGAATTAACGATGCAGTACAGTTTTACCAGTTTTTCTGGTACAGTTTTTTTTAATTCAAAAGAAGTAATAAAGGAATGCCAATTTTCAAATAGGTCTCTCAGAGCGAAATCTTTCAAAATATGAGATGAATGAGAAGAAAAAAATTCAGTGTACTTGACATTCTTTTAAAATGACAGCAACCCTATAGTCGTAATACGTGAAAAATATGCATATTTTTGCAAAAACCATTAAAAATGCAAACAAAGCGAAATCAATTTTCGTACCGTATTTATTTTCGGTAAAAATTGGGCAATTTACATGGTACTTTATGTTTTCATTGATTTTTGGTGCGATGTGCGTGTGAAAACGAAAATTGCGCACATATTTGCTCCAAATTCAGCTGGGAAAAATAAACATAACAAATTGATTTCTTTTCTCTTCAGGTCACATCGAAATATAGCAAATTGTTGTGGGGCTTTCAAGCGATTGAAAGTTCATTCAACCAATCCATTAAACTTTTTAATGTATTGTAAAAGCATCAAACATTTACAGGTGAATTTGGTTATTTTTTGTGGGTGACAGGCACAAGAGACCACAATTCGGAGCAAATTTAACATTTCACGATTAAGATACCGATTTCTCCGGCTTTCTCTCTTTTGACCGTCGTTGAGTTCGAACGACTTTCATTTATGTGTTGTGGGTAGGTTGGAAACTTTCAGTTTGATGTATTCATGCAAACGCAAAGGTTAAGTCTAATATACTGATCTTTGATATTGTTTTGGAACAAAGTAAGCACCTTTTTTCAACTTGGAATTGTTTTCTTTGAATAGAAAAGTGCTAAGAACTAGGGGGTTCCGACTTATACGAATGTTCCATATGCGAGCGAATTTTTCATATATATTTTGCAAATGGAAACGAATGGTCGCGGATGGCGCATATGAAAATTCATATTTTTACATTCAAAAAGTCAAAGTGACAGATTAGGTGACAGAGATTCAAGCCGAATTGATATTTTTTTTTTGGTAATATTGAGTGAAATTTTTCTAAAATGGTAAATAATTCTTTGCCACTCGTAATATAATCACTGTTTTTATTTTCATTGACGTAACTTTCAATTTCTTTTATATTATCTGAATTTATTTCTAAAATCTCACTTTTCGAATCGAATACGGCTTCTAAAATAATATTCAACAAATAATCTTGTATTTTTTTCTTCAATTGTTTTTCAAATTTAGTTGAGAACAATGACATTGTGTTTGAAACTGCCACGACAAATTGAACACAGCAATGTGTATGTACAAATGTCGCATCTAGCAAGACGTATGCGGCATTCGCGAATGGTTGCGAATGAAATGTACGAATTTTCATAGATGTTGATGCGGATGAATATACTTTACTTCGTATATTTCATGTATGAATAGGAAAATGTTCATATATTCCGTATAAAATGGCATTCGCATATAGTAAAATGCCCCTAGGCTAATAGACCAAGAGCCACTCCAACAAGTAACTTTTTTTTTTGCTTTATGTCAGAAAACTATATTGAACCATGCAGCTAGACATACACTAAACAAATAATTTTACGTCTGTCATTACAGCCACCCACTTCGCGAAATCTGCACTATTATTCGCGGATAGAAAACACATCAATTAATAAAGCGAGCTGCATGTTTGATTTTCTGGAATACATTTTGTTTTTGCTCAAAGATTCTTCGATTAAAATTTCTGCATGAAATTCCGCATTGTTTACAAAATCTGCATGAATGAATTATGTAAAAAAAACTATCAACTTTTTTGTCAGCTTTATGTCTGAAATTTTAAACATCGATTTTTTATCATAAAATAACACTAAATTATAAAAATCTGCACTTAAATACACATATTTATTGTTTTCTGCATGAACAAAATTACATGTTTGTATATATGGAAATGTTGCTTGACAGCTCAAATGAGTGCGTTCAATGTGTCATATTGAGTGTTTTCAATATATACAAACATGTAATTTTGTTTATGCAGAAAACAATAAATATGTGTATTTAAGTGCAGATTTTTATAATTTAGTGTTATTTTATGATAAAAAATCGATATTTAAAATTTCAGACATAAAGCTGACAAAAAAGTTGATAGTTTTTTTTACATAATTCATTCATGCAGATTTTGTAAACAATGCGGAATTTCATGCAGAAATTTTAATCGAAGAATCTTTGAGCAAAGAAAAAATATATTCCAGAAAATCAAACATGCAGCTCGCTTTATTAATTGATGTGTTTTCTATCCGCGAATAATAGTGCAGATTTCGCGAAGTGGGTGGCTGTAATGACAGACGTAAAATTATTTGTTTAGTGTATGTCTAGCTGCATGGTTCAATATAGTTTTCTGACATAAAGCAAAAAAAAAAGTTACTTGTTAGAGTGGCTCTTGGTCTATAAGAAGGAAAAAAGAATGGCCAAATTAAAAATTCAGAAAGCATTTTTTGATCCATCTATGTGACAAGCTATAACTCAAAAAACAATCATTTGTAAATTTACACGTTTTAAACCTAGTAATTCCTCGTGATGTTGAAAGTAAAAAATGAATCCTGAAATTGTGATAAATACAATATAATTCCATGTTCCAAATTTTGCAAATTACACTGAACCAGTTTGAATTGGTGTCCATGATTACAATGCAAATTGCAATACAATCAACATATCTATTACCATGATCGAATGAAGACACATTGGGCACTGTATACAGTGACCAAATCAGCCCACTCCAATAGCAATGGCATTCTCTTTACCATTTCTAAAACAGTGTCTATGTGAAATTGATGGCTTAAATTTGTAATTGCATAGTACCATGTCTGGTACAAATCAAATAGTTCTATGTCAAATATTACAAAGTGAACGTTGATGAGCTTATCACTGTGAGTTTGGTAATTTCCATATTGATTGCGTTGTTCAATGCATAATGCTTTTAGTCAGATGCACTAGAACCTCTGTATATGAGTTTACTCTCTGACATTTATAAATTCTTTCCCTGATATGAAATCACTGTTTTTTTAACCTTGTCTTTGATTTTTGTATGTGCCTTATGGGGATCAACGTATTTATTCCAGACAGTATGACACATGCGATGCTTAGACCATTTTCTCTTACAGTGCGTGCACGTGCTATTGTTATTTGCATCCACAAACAATTCGTTTCAATATCTAATATAATGGCTTTCAATTGCTACCAAGTCAATAAAATTGATACGAGATATTTTGCACGCTAAAAAATTGTTTCGTTTTATAAATAGAGACAATCGTAGGCGTCTTATAAAATTCATCGTTTTTATTAAATTTCGTGTAAAACTCTTAAGCTTTTGCGTAAGCGACTACAAACAATATCTTTCTTCCATTCTATTGTTCCACTCGACATTTTTGTCTATTCATAGCACGACATTGGCAGAAAAAACAGCGAGAAAAGAAAAACTGTGAAAGTTGTTATGGTGCTCCATTAAAAGACAACCGAATGCCAAATTGTGTATGCTAAAGACAGTGTATGAAGTGAAGAGTGAGGAAGATGGTATATAAAAACTTGACTGATTTGCTGATATCGCAGTTTTATGAATGAAGTGCGTCAAAATGAAGTACGGACCAAGTCCATCAAAATGTGCGGCATTAACAATTTCGTTTCATAATTCGATATTTTCACCGCACGTGCAAAAAATTTCATAAAAAAAATCTATTACGTATACTTTCAAGTCCTGCATCACCTTCTTTTTCGTATTTAATAAAAGAAAACCTCAATTATATAAACAATACAATTTTGTTTCGATGAAGATGAGAATGTGTGTGAACGTTTTTTATGCGGTCTCAAACTTTTTCAGGGACTGTTCCTTTGATGAGGAGGAAAATTAGGAGGAGGAGGAGGAGAGCATTGAGGTGAAATTGATTAGGAAAATAATTTTTTGAAAACTAAAATGTTTTTTCCGTAATTGAGAACGAATTTCCTCCTCATTATCCTTCTCACCATTCCTTCAGCTCAGAAAAATAGTCCCTGAACTTTTCCACAAATTATCATTACATTTATAATTTATTATTATAGATGGTAAAAAGGGTGCAGTCAAAGACACATGAGTTTCATTTTACTTGGACAAAAATCACAAAAAATCTATTGACTATATGCCATTTCTATGCATCAACTGGCTGTTCACTTTCCATTTCACCCCAGACCTCACATAAATTCTAGAAGAGCTCTAGATATTAATGCGACTTTTGCGTTTAATATTTTTCACCATTGGGCTTTATTTGGTATTGCCAAACATTAAAAGCATTTTCAGTTACATAAATTAATTAAGAATACACACGACGTAGTGAGGCGAAATCAATCGTAAAATATTAAATTGTTTGGAAAACAAGCATGTATCTCAATGAAGTATATATACTAAAAGGGTATTGCAACCAAAATGTTTTTTGTTGCCGATTTCGTCTTTTTCCCATATAGAGTTTTACAAATACGATACCCAGATTCAGAAGAAGAATAACACAAACGACATCGAAAACTGTAACGAAAACAAATAAATTTATACAATGTATCGTATTTCAAAATTGCAATGAATTCATTTTTCGTTCAATTTTGTAAAAGTTAAAGTAAAAAAAAAATGGAAAATAGCAATCGGTGGATTCGCACAAATACTTGATGGTTGCGATGTGGGAGTTGCCTGTTAGGGTACGTGTCATATATGCTTCAGTAGCTATAAGTAATGTTGAATGAGTGAGCAGTGCTCAGTGAGCATATTGGAAAATCGATGACCTTAACAAATCAGACGATCTCGATGAAAAAAAAAATACAGTTTGCTAAAAAAAGCTGTTTCCATTGCAAATTTCGACACATTTGTAATCCACACTCATTCTTTCTCTCTCAGTTTTTCTCTCAGCTCCTTGAATGCTTGCAAATGTGGACGATAGAAAATATTTTGTATGCTGCTGTAGCTTCTTTTGCTGCTTTTGTTGCCCAAAAATTCGACACTATCATATTTTGCAAGTGGTGTGTGGATAAAAAAAAAACAATTTTATTGAAAAAGATTGCGTATCCATCGGATTTTCCGGTACACTTTGCGCTTATATTCTTTGCCTTGCATTATTCATATTTTGTTTTTGAAATACGTAAAACAGCAAAGAAAATGCAAGTGACATTTTATTGTTTTTAAAATATGTATGCAGATTTTCCCTGGCCAGATAAAATGGAACTTTGAAGTAAACACATTCGCTCGCATGTGATGTCAAGACTCTTGCATTCAGCGTGAAGTGTTCAACTGAACACACTTGCAACGAAATAATCCCACTGAGACGAAAAAACCAGAAGAAAACAAAAAAAACATCCTTACGTAATTCAAGGTTCTTTAATTTTCATACTTGAAAAATTATGGACACACCTCCCTCGAAATAGATAGATAGAGAGAGAGTATGTTCAATCCTTTTCCTTTTAAAAATCATTGAAACAGAAATAGGACAGAGGGGCGGTGAGAAATACCAAATTATGTATCGTTTACCTGTTTTGATTTTAAAATCTGGGTTGAATTTCATGGAAATGTTTGTCAAAAGCGCTGTTTTCACGAGTTTTAATATGGGTCTCAAAAATCTTTTGATGTAATTTAAATGCGAAACACGTGGAAAATCTTTTCAAAATATTTTGCAATGAGCATAATTAAGGGTGAATGTAAAAGAACTGTAACTTATTCAATTACATTCATGTACCAATTACTTGACGAAAATGGTAAGCAAAAGTGAAAAAATTCCCCAAATGACGAATAGTACTTAAAAATAATTGAATTTTCAGCTTTTCACATTCGAAAAAAAATGGCCTTTGCCTTTTAATTATGTGCATTGCAGATGAAATACTTTAACATGCATTCGAACATATGTTACAAAACCGTTGAACTGACAAAAAGTCCAAAATGAAAGGACGAACGAATCATTTCAACAACATCGGGTGAATAATAGTTGTGCTAACCCCATTTTGAATTACTTTTAGGAATGATTACAGAATTTTGGACAGTTTCACAATCTACAAGCATTGATCAATAAGTTTTGAATTCATCCAATTATTCAAATACATACATAAGCTTAATCCACGACTGCTAGAATTAGTTTGATTTGAATTAAAAAAAAAATCCGATTTACGGTGTTTCCAATGGATTTTTTTTCGGTCGATGTTTTCCAGGCTCATTCAGCCAAAGTTCTCAGCATCATTTTCAATAATTGATGTGAGCAAATTTAAAGCTTGCGTACTCTACAAAAGTGGCAAAATCAATAATATTTTTCGCGCTATGGGCACTAAAAAACTTGAACTTCGTTTGAAGTAGAAATAAGAAAAATGTTCAATAAAAAGAAAATTCGCTCGAACGGCAAATGCATGAAAGAGTGAAAACTAATGCAATTTATTGCGAGAAAAGTGTTTCACTACTAGTCAACAAAATGATGTATGATGTGAATGTAGTAACGCTTTTCACGAAGTCTGCAAAAAGCATGTTTCATACTATTTCCACATAAAAAAGTGTATCCCTGTTTATTAGTGTGTTCCGCGTGTTCATCGTTTCTTTTTTCTTCGCTCAACGGATATGTGTATTTCAATTGCATCTGTCAATATATACATATATCGTCACCTCATTTCCTTACACGATTTTAATTCAATTCATTTGACTTGAACATTTCAGAATGTAGAGCAAATTACAGGCGAATACAATTACCAAGCACTTATACTTTTGAAATGATACTTTGAAAAAATGTGATTGCATTGTAAACGAAGTGAAGTTCCTTGACTCAAATTTATTTCATCAATTCTTTCTTTTTATCATTTCTTATCTCTCGCTCTCACTCTCTGTGTATTTGATTGTTCTTATTTTGCATTTTTGTAGCAGATAAAATATAAAGAGATATCAATGATAGAGAGTGACAAGGATTCTCACAGGTTTGTTTTTTTTAAATGAACGTCATAAGCTTTGGTAGATACTTTGCACATAGTATGCTGCATACATAGCAATGAGCGCGTTCATAAACAATGAAATACACTCTCGACACTTTCCCATTGGTGGTGTGTAGAGTACACATTCATTTGATTTAACGTTGCATGTTTTCACAATTTATGTCGTGTAACACACTCTCGAACACTTTGCCGCAACCACAATTCAACAATCTGATGATGCTTATGTATATGTTTTGGTTTGTGCTGCTATTGATCATTTTGTTAATTTGATATCGCTGGCAATTGTTTATTTCATATTTGATTATGATTTCGCTCATTGATTTCGCATGTCATGGACATATTCAATTCATCTGAATGAAAATGAAATGCTTGCACAATGAAATTTATTGCTGACTGATTCCATTTGATAGGCTGGGTTGTTGTGTGATTGTATGGTGTGGACGGCGACAGAGACATGAGGTTACGCGCTCGCTCGCGCCACCGACATGAAAAGATATGAGAACTGAGATCAAGAGACAAGTGGTGGTTGGCATTATAAAGAGGAATACGCTGTTTCTAATTTTCGCCATGTGATTAATAATCGGATTCACTATGAATTATTAATGCTTGTGTCATGTAAATAACACCAAATGGAAGAGAAGACATGGTAAGACTAATTATGATGACACATGGCTTTGCTTGGTGTTCATGTGCATTATTTATTCGATATACCCAAGATTCATTTGAAGAGTATACTCATGGCAAAACTTTTAACCAAATGCCAGCCACTTCATAGCCCCACCACACATATTTATTCATCCCTTTCACCCCCTTTTTTTCTCTTCTCTTCTTTGTCGTCATTTGGCTGGCTGCATTGTCATTGAATTCAATGCCAAAAACATCCACGCAGTCAAATGCAATGATCAGCATGTCAAAATTGGAGATAACAAGAGAACGGCATTTTTGGATACAAATAAAACGTATAAAATTCGATTCAAAATCGAATCAAAAACACAAAAGACTTACAAAACCGGTGTTCCATTGAAGATAAAAGTGGGAATAACCGATGCGCCGCTTTTGTAATCATACCTTTGATAGATTCCTAGAAAAGGATCTTACTAGAGCCATAAATCCTGCACAACCTCCTCTTATCCGCTACTGAATGTATGAATTTGAATGCAATGTATCGGTCATTCCCACTTTTATTCTCAACCAATCATATATAAATCGCTCCAAAAAGCGAATACATTGAAATCGATGTAATCTCGATTGAATCTTGAAATAAATACCAATTTGAATGGGAATTAAATCGTTCAATGGAACTGATACAGAATGAAATTCATCATAATTCCAGTATTTTGCATGTTGTAAATGGAAGTCTTTACACCGCAAATTCTAAAATACCCACCAAAATACATCGTAAATACCGATGTCATTTCAATCTGATATCGAACTTTTCCCCCAAAATAAAACGTTTATAAACCAAAATGCAAAAAAATATAAGCCCAATGCAAATTGATTGATGTGTAGACTTCAATGATTTTTATTTATTATTTATTCTTTGACTCCTTTTCGTCTTTGCAAGAGGCTCATTTTCCCACGTGTGCCGATTCACTCTGCTTACTTCCATTTCAAAAAACATTTCAACGATATAATACTCATTAAATCACTTTGAAATGTGTTGAGCAAATCATTTGAATTATTTTCCATTTAGATGATTTATTTTGGGAAAATACTTGTTTTACCAAATTCAACACGTTGCTTTTTGGTATGCTATTTACCAATATATAATCGGCTTAAAGTTGTGACACGCACACATGCATACAAGTCCGAAATTTCGACTAAATCATTAATTGGAACAAACGATAAAGCATCGGCTTATGGTTGAGAATCTTTCACTTTATGAATATTTAAATTGGAATTGTTTGTGATGAAAGTGGCGGGCCGGCCAGACAGAAAAAAATAAAACAAATTCCTTGTCATTTCGTTGAAATCTCTCGATTTATTCGATATGCTTTTAGTTGATTTTGGAGCATTTTTGTTTGTGTGTGGTTTTTTCGTGTCGTTTAGCATGTGTTTTTTGTTTGGTGTGATAATCCGTGTGTGCTTAGTATCTAATCCCGATTTCGCAAATACCGTACGTTGTAGAGTGGAAAATTCAATTATAAAAAGAAACGCAATCCAGTATTTACGTGAAATATCCGCACGTATACCTCATTAATACCTCATATTGATTTCAATGAGTAAAACATAAATCCCTATACGATAGCCGGATAATAATTGCTAAGATATGACTTTTAATATAAACCAGATTTATTTCGTCGATATTGTTTTTGTTTTCGATTTTGGTTAATGACATTTGTGTCGCTTCGATTTCGGCTGACTCATACAATTGATACTAATTACATTTTGGTATTGTGAGAATAGAAAAACCATCACCGCACGCATATTATATTCATCACACACGTATTGGACAATTTGATTGATGGCAGATTATTATTCATCAATCTGTGTCGTTTTATGTTCGACTCGTATTGAATATTAAGTAGATTTACCAAGAGAAGCAGACGCAAACAACTATTATATTTCGGTTCATCTAGCTATCAATTGATTTGAGTGTATGATTATTATACGAGAGACTGGGTATCAATAATCATCAGTGATTAAACCGATACACAGTTATTCGACGCTTTTACCTTTACATTCTTCATTCATCAGGACAATCTGGATTTTGGTATTAAAACTCGAACTAAAATTCTGTTCATGTTGTTGCTTATTTTTATTTACATAAATTATTTCGAAGGCATTTTTGATATAGATTAAAACGTACTCTTTGGTTTCTGTTGCTCATTCGATTTATCGGGATCACTCAACTCATATAGAAGACGAATAATGAATCCGAATTTGAATCCCAAAATAGTGAAACTGTTTGTATGAGACGATTGTATCAATGCCAATTAAAATCGTTCACTCTCTACTCATTTGGGTGATTTTGAAAAATGCTATGTTTCTCTTTTTGTGAACAACTGTATTCGCTGCACGTTTATTTCAAAATTCAAATCAATAAAATAATACTTTCGAAGAAAATGATTCTAACTGAACAATTGAGTTGCAAATATCTGAGTTTCAAAAATTATCTTCGTTACCTTTCTTCGCCAATTTTTCTCTTTTATTATTATTATTAAGTAAAATGATTTGATTTTATTAAATATGTCTAGACAAATACCATAGAATGATAGCTCAAAAATGGAACGATAAAGATTTATATATTTTGCCCCTGGTGTGTGCCACAGTTCTTTTGTGCTAAATCAGAGAAAAAAAAACTTGCGCAAGCAAATTCTAACTTTGATGAAATTGGCAACGGAATGGTATTTTATGAGCAGCTACATTTACAGCACGCACGACACAACAAACCAGATTTATTATGGGCAATTCTCTCAATGTTGGTGATAAAAAAGCACCGAACAGGTTTTACTTGATCCATTAATGGGTTGCACGAGGGAGAATAAAGTTCATATTCTGTTTGTGTGTGTATGTGTGTGTGATATGAATTGAATTCGACCAATGCGTTTCATCACATTTGGTTTTTGGATGAAAAGAATAAAGAAAATCATCAAAGTGAGTCAGTCAAATGCATTCGAATTCATTAAGCGATAACACGATCGGATTTTCAGTTTTTTCGCATTGCAAATTGAACCTTAAAGCCACGAGCTCAGTTTGAAAGTGGAACGGATTTGGATTTATCTCTTAACTGTATGTTTAGCAAATGTGATATTGTCTTTTGGCCAAGTGATTTTTTGCATTGTGCAACCGTTTAGTGCATCTACTTGCATTAGCACCATCATCAAAAACACCTGATGTTAAATTCATCAATTTTTACTCTTCTACACATTCGCATAAATAATTCGGATTACAGACATGATACACCAGACCATGAACCCAAATGATTCGATTATCAAGATAAATGGAGATTTCGCATTGAACACCAATTTCAATTCAACTGAATCACAGCCAATCAATCGCGACACACGTACGTTCATCGTACATACACTTAGTGTGTGTTGCTTTTTTTTATTATTCGCACTCACTGTGTCCATTTCATTCATTCTTTTTCTGGTGTGAATTATTACATTACGTTATATGGCAAATTCGAAGCTTCAATTGCGAACAATAACAATGCAGGCAATTCTTCATTTTGCAATGAGATATGAATCACTTTACGAAAATAATTTACACATCTTGAATTTCACACACATTCTGAATGGATATGGATGCAGATGAATTTCATAGTTATTTGAACGAATAAATCACGAGAGTCGATGAACCAAATGGAGAAATATCAATTTAACCTTGTTGTGTGGTAAAGCATTGAAATACAAGCTTAATGAAATACATTGGCATCGGTGCACCGGTGTAATTCGTAAAGTGGAAAAGGAGCTCAAGCCATACCAAAAAGAATTCATAGAGAAAAAAAGATAGAGAGATGGATGAGTTTTATTGAGAGAAATTGTAAACATTCTGTCTGCAACTCTTTTGAAGAAAATCTGCCATTTTATTGGCAGTTTGATGTTTATGAAACATTTTAAAATCAATCAAAGTGAAGTAAATTCGAAACCGTGCACGTTTTATTATGTAGCGAAGTGAATGAACTGTGTGCGTGTATGGTTTTATTGTATAGTTTTCCTTTGAGGTTGATAATGTTGGCTTCGTTAATTTTAGCAAATTGCCATTAAATGTTTTCTATTCATATAATATCATTCGTTCACTAATATCACAAGCGTTCCCTTCCGTTCTTATCGTTGTGTTCAGTTGTGTTATTGTATTGCATTTTGTCTGCATACATTTTATATCTAGATATAAATATCTGTATATCGGAACGAAACTAAATGAGCTGGAACAAAGTGATATAACATACTTATGCTACAGTTATGGAGCCGACTGACGAGTACCATTTCTCGCCTAGTTCAATGGCATACTGAATTAAATCAGAGAAGAACGAGAGTGGGTGAGAAGTCTCTAGTTAAAATTACGAGCACTTCCTCATACATGAGTTGCTTGCCGCTTGCTTTGATTCATATTGTGTTGTTTACTCAGGTAGCCAACCACCATCAGGTAGTTTACTCATTCTCTCTCTCGCTCAATTTCTATAAAGGTCTCGTCTCGTAGCTTTTGGCTTTTACAAATGGCACAGGAAAATTTATGGGCGACAGAGATTTGTGCCGAGCAGCAAGCATATTTTAACGAAAAATTGGACTTTGTCAATGTGTGCGCTTTGCTACAGTGTTCTCACTACATTATTTATTCACCACACTAAATGATTTTGTATGACGAGAAACATGTTAACATAAACATATTTGTGATGAACATGTGTACATCGGTAAGTGATTGTAAATTCATTCAAATAAACTTCAATACCTATTGCATTCAATATTTGCTCAAACCATATTTTAAATAAGTTCAACAAAATATTTGTAAAATGTACGACGGACCCAACAAAAATTTATAAATTTTAATTTTTTTTTGTCTGGTTTTATAAATGCCTAATTAAACTTTATCAATAAAATTTAGCTTGAATTAGTTTTGCTATAGTTGACTAACTTCCTAGTACAATCACCTGTAGTAGCCGTACTATAAGCTCAGTGAGCTTAGCTCATTAATTTTAACGTACGAAAGGTAAAGTAAAAGTTTCTATTTTATTTATAAATAAGAATATAGTTTGAAATGTGTCTATTAAAGCAACAGTAAAAAACAGATGATGCTAAATTGTGCAATGTGCATGACTTTCAGTCAATTGTCCAAAGGAAAAAATAATAATTTATGTTCCTGAAAAAGTTTCAGCTAAATACTTTATTTACCCTGACCCATTTTAATGTGTCCCTCTACCTATCATCCTTCACTTGCTCCATCATCAACATCAATTTTAATTTCATTTTCCCGAACATATTATTTCCGCATTTTTCATTTTATTTCTCGACGAATTGTTGCTAATTAAATTTCTTACTCGTTTGCTGCAGTTTATTCGTGTTTGAAATTTGTCCGAAACCAAAAATGTGTTAAATAAAGAAAAAAAAAAATATCAAATACCGCGTTAGTGAAGTAGCTAAGGAGTAATAATATCCAACTACCTTCATCATTCAAATTAAATACAATTCCATGTTTTATTGTTGAATTTTGTGGTGTATCACATTCATATGGATATGTATACATTTGAAGTCTGTGCATTTTTATGTGCCGTGCATGTTCGGCGGAAATTACTCAATGTTAATCGAATTCAAAATCAGTCGATACAACGCGATGAGCCATGAACAATGCAAAAGAATCGCACACCAAAGAAGCGTACGTGATTCACACTGAGATGGATGAAGTTTATCCTTGCTGCAACTAGAAATCTGTACGGCGGCACTCTCTCACTCTCTCACCCTCTTGATATCTCTCATTAAAAGTTTTGCTCATAAATTAACATGTAAATATTTTAGATTTGGAATTTTCGCCGACATGAGTTTCGGTTCATTTATCCTCGGCAACGATTTCAAATTCGATTTTCGGTCGGTGGCGTCATTGAAATGTGCAAAACATCATTGATGAATGTAAGACATGCAATGCCAAATATATGCGATCGAAATGCTTTGTCGAACAATTGCATTGAATAAGTTTCAAATGGCGAAAAATCGATGTTGAAAACCAGAGTATTGCTCAGCGCTGCCGCCATCCACAGCATATTGAAATATCTTGCTGAGAATGCGTCGTCCATCGCATGCGAACGTACGTAGCACTTTATAAACTGCTACGTACCTTCGCATGCAACGGACGACGCATTCTCAGCAAGATATTTTAATATGCTCTGGATGGCAGCAGCGCTGAGCAATACTCTGTTGAAAACGATATCGGACTGCGACAGAAATCGATCGCATTTCATCGATAAAACTACAACACATTCAAATTGGTTTTGTGCGTGTGTGTGTGTGTGTGTGCTTGATTCACAAAATGCATAAAATGTTACGTTTGTTATTCAATCAAAATTGAACCGTATTTAGACTGTTCAGTTCAATGCTCCAGAAAATCTGCTACGAAAATAATTCGGTTCAATAATTCAATTATATATATGTGTAAAATATTTGAGATTTAGTTTGTTTGTTGAGTTGTGGTTATTGAATTTCGAATAATCGTTTCAGTTTTCATGTACGCGAAACGGGGGTACGGTGTGTCATTGATCAACTTTAAATAAATTGGCAAATCTATTTTGTTATTATCGTCAATTTCGATATTAGGTGCACATCAAGTGTTCAACAACCAACTGTGTTACACATAGTGCACAGTTTGCGTGATTGTCTGATTCAATTTGTATTCTAAACTGTTGAACGATAAGAGGTGGCATGCAAAGCAAGGTTAATAGTATAGAAAAGAGAGAGAGAAAAATTGTGTTTGCCATAATTTTCCAAAGACTGGATTAGGCTAACGCTAACACAAAACTACCATGCAATCGTGTTGTTTGCAGACGGAGCGCTCGTCGTTACCGGCTTCATTTTTCTTTTACACTGATATGACGATATGAATTGGCTACTTCATTTAACAACATAAATTGCAGCCGAAATTGTTTAGAATTCGGTGTGTAGCATTGACACTTCACTTTCGTATACATGAACTCTGCATCAGCATAAACCAAGCAACAAAAAAAATGTGTCATTGTTATCATTTTCTCTTTGCTTCCATCTCTGTTGTGCTCAGTTTGTGTTTTTCGTTGAATCCATTACACACGATCCGCGCATCACTTTCGATGTGCTATCAATTTTTCATTATTTTCTTGTTCTTTGTTTCGTGTTTGTGTGTGTGCATTTGTTAGACGACTATATGATCTACTTTATGTTTTTTTATACGATGCTTTTATCCAGCCTATCTAGCCTTAGTGTCTCGTTTTGAATTGTGGTTCATATGCGTGGAAATCGAAATAATAAAATCCACGTAACTGCAACGTACGTGAAACATGATCGAATAAGAGTGAATGCGTCTGCAGTCAAAACCAACACTAAAACTTTTTCATATCGAAAAACAATGGTATCAACCAATCCAAAAAACGGCAACACCATGAAAACAAGGAGAGAAAAAAACCCACACACACAATTTACAAAAAAGAACCATCCATCCAATTTAGACAATGTGTGTACAATGCGTGTGCATTGGCAATGTGCACAAAAAAGTTTGGGACCGAGCAAAAGGTGTTTGCTATATCAATATAATGGTGACGACGTGTGAAAAAGTGGCGTGTGAAAATGATATTCAGACAGATGCCAACAAAAACAGCCAAACATGCTTCTGAATGCGGGAACAGATAATGACAACAAGAACAAAAGGGAGAGAGAGGAAGAATCAACGATACAAATAGCAGAGCACACACTCCATATAAGGTGAAGAGTAAAAGCGACAGCACTTCAAGTCGAACATAACATCAGAGTTGAGATTTTTTTTATAAGCTCTTCATTCATAATGCATAAGACACATATGTAACATCGGTCGGTCACCGTGTGTCTAATATATGTATTACGATATCAGACAAATACAAGCGAAAGAGAAGAAAACAGCAAACGACCTGCAATAATTATGTTTTGAACTGGATCGACAAAATTGAAGTATCATTTGTGGCATGGAGAGGTGAGTGGCAACAGAAGTGTGCAAAAAAACCAACATTCGGAAAAACAACGTGAAAACTTCCAGCTGAATGTGGTCGAAAATGAAATAATACAAACATTGATGCATCCACATGGTCGCCATTATTCGGAGCAACTGTTTTCCTTTTTTTTTTTCAAATGCCACATTTAAGGTCAGTAAAGGAGCTCGGTTTAATAATCCATTTTTCTGGGTCATTTTCAGTTTTTGTATATATTTTCCACTTACCATTGGTTAGTTTCATATACAAAAACACTGAAGAACATTTTAGACTTTTAGAAGAAACAACTTCGACCAAATCCTTTCAGGCAACGTATTGATAGGTTTGCGATGATTCTATATCTATTCTATACTATTTAAAAGATCTTTCGAAATTCATGTGCATCACGTACCACACACTCACACACACTGCAGTCAATTTTCGTAGTGAAAACTAATCGGAGAATTGAAAACACCACTCGGTTATCATGATGCACATTTCAAACAGAAACATGAGGATAAAAGAAAAAGTCTGACCATTTGCTACCCATTTGTATACAGAATGCTAAATGTCATCAATCACATTTTATTAAACTTTTTGCTTTTGTCACTCTCTTGACAATTTTATGCCGCAAACATAACACTCAGACTATCTGTGGAATAGTTAATATCTGCAAATTTACAGCTGAAACGATGTCACTGAAGCGACGGAGAGAACTAAACTAAAATTGATTACAACTATAAAACAGAAAGGGATTACCAAATAAAACCATTGGCAAAGAAATCACACGAGACTCACATCATAAAATGTAAAATAAATCAAATGTTAGATAACTTTTTTTGAACTCAAGCCTTGAAGTTTGATACAGTTTTCTGTTGACCGCATATCAACATCCAAATTCAAATTGCGGCTATCACAAGAAATTGATTTTTTTTTTCACAATCCGTTCACCCAATTCAATTTGCCAAAAGAGTTTGTTGTAGGACATTTTTTATTTACCACTCAATCGTTTTCTTCTCTTTTTATGTTCAATTTCAACAGTTTCAACAATTCCATTTTCTCGCTCTTCTGACAGTGCAGTGATGTCAAGAGCTGCATATGGAAAGAGTAAAATTCAGGCGCAGGAAAGAGAATGGAGGTTTTTTTTATGATAAGCCAAGCAGAGGCGAAATCCATGTGTAAAGAGATATTTATCAATAAAATATTTGTGCACACATATTACATAAAAGGCATCGATGAGACTTTATTTTATGGGTCTATTCACGCAATAGTGAATACAAGAAAAACTACCTTCACTAGAATTCCGTGGATGATCCCATGGTTTATTTCCTTCTTTATTATTTTTATTTTTTATTTTATTTCGATCGATTCGTTTTATATCATTCGATGGTTTGTGTTTCATAATAATAAATTCATATAACATTGGATGGAACATAAAAATTGTATCACATGCCCGTGTAAAATTGAATGGGGTAGAATAAAAACTACTTCTCGAAAAATGTTTAAACACGAAACCTAAAAAAAACTTTCAATGAAAAGCGAATCAATTTTTTTTTGTCCAATTGAAGTGAACCAAAGAAAATTTGTTCAATAAAAGTGAACCTAAAAAAAAAATTCATTTTAGTGTATTTTACACTGAAAAAACCGACTGAAATTTTTTATTTGGTTCACTTTTATTGAACAAAATTTTCTTGATTCACTTCAATTGGACAAAAAAAAATTGATTCACTTTTTAATGAAATTTTTTTTAAGTTTCGTTTTAAAATACCAATTTTTCGAGAAGTAGTTTTTATTCTACCCCATTCAATTGTACTTTTATTCCATATGAAAACAACGTCAAATAACGAGAGACGAGTATAATCGAATAGAATTTTTTTTCTGTGGATAAATCATCCTACGTGATGATTTCGTATAAATTAGAATATTGGATATTTCAGGGTTTATTAACTTTTAGATGGATTGAAATGCGAACAATACTAATTTCCGTAAAAATGCATTATTCAAAGTCAAACAATAACCACCAAAGTTACGAGATGTACATTTATTCTTCAACTTCATGATACTTTTTTTTTGTCAAACGTCTTGTTTGAATTGGCGAAACTCATGAAATCCAATGTGGACATTGATGAGAAGCGGAAATCTCATGATGCTGCATTAATTTTATCATTTTAAATGGTTTTGAATATAAAAAAAATATGTTCCTGTTATTTACGTCAAGTTGGAAGCGACTTTTTTTTCTAATTAACCAGTCAATTTTGGCTTGACAGACTTTCTTGTTGCAAACTTTCAAACATTGTGGAAAAGTGAAAAGTATGGAGATAAAAGAGAGAGTATAAAAATCCATCAAATGAACTTTATTCGTGAAAGAATCTAATATTTCATATTTTTATGGCTTCCGCTGCTGTTGAAGCACTGAAATGACAACGCACACATAAGCTTCGGATTTGGTAGACGTGAAAATAATTGCTTATTCTCACATACAGAACATCCTACTGTGTTCTCTGACAGGAAAATTACATAAACCACAAAGACCATAAAGATTTTGTCATTAAATAGCTTGTTGATTTACATTTAATTGACACACCACGTAGAGGCAAAAAAAATCTCCCATAGCCGTGCACGTACATGTATCAAATCTTTAATTCGGTATACTGCTTTTATAGTCAGTTGTAATTGCATTTTCATGATATTGTAATGGTTCTTTTCTCAAAAAACATCTTCGGATTACAATACGGTAGTGGCCATAAAAAAATTTCCCACTTTATATCATTTACGCATATTGGATATTTAGGAGATTATACGAAAGGTGATGCGACTTGTGTGATATGTACATAGGTGTTGATTGTTTAGAGCAAAACTGTGTAGTTTTATTTGAATGGGGTAGAATAAAAACTACTTCTCGAAAAATTGGTATTTTAAAACGCAACCTAAAAAAAATTTCAATAAAAAGTGAATCAATTTTTTTTTGTCCATTTGAAGTGAATCAAGAAAATTTTGTTCAATAAAAGTGAACCAAAAAAAAAATTTCACTCGGTTGTTTCAGTGTAAAATACACTAAAATGAATTTTTTTTTGGGTTCACTTTTATTGAACAAATTTTTTTTGGTTCACTTCAATTGGACAAAAAAAAATTGATTCACTTTTCATTGAAAGTTTTTTTTAGGTTTCGTGTTTAAACATTTTTCGAGAAGTAGTTTTTATTCTACCCCATTCATTTAAACCCCTGGAAAATACAATTGGGGTCCGCGCAAGATGGAAATACTCGTTTCGCTTTTTGCTCTTCATTTTTTTGGTGAAAATCCCTAGCAAATCGAAAGATTTGAAAAACTTCTTGAGCAAAAAAGTCCCCATTTCCAAAATTGTCGAGGGTTCCTAAAAATATGTTTTTGTGGGGAGGTAATCTTAACCCTAGGAATGCATGGGCACAGGGGGCGTAAGCCCGGATTACCCTCCTTTATACCAAAATTGACTAAGAGAGAAAAACCATTTTATGAAAATTATGTTCGAATATGGACAACAAAAAACCGATTGTAATTGTTCGTTAAAATATTGCGATTTTATTTCAAACTTATACCAAAACAAGTAAACAAACTGAATTTCAATAAATGAATTATTATTATGAAGAAAAAAAAGTTCCGAAAATCAATTGCTTCAAAAAAGCTGTCGACTGTATTCATAAGCGTCATTACCATTTTTCATTATGTTAAAAATTTAATTTTCGTTTTTTTTTCCTCTGGGTTTGTATATATTTAGCAATTTGATTGAAAAAAAATGAAAATTCCGCTCGCTACAAAGTGGCCGCTTATTTATTGATTGTAATTAATGAGATGAACGTACGCATAAAATGCTGCCTTTTACAACAGCCATAAAACGTAAAATGTGTGAAAAACCAACTTTTATTTAGCAACGGGGTGAAGTTATTGAGAAATTGGATCATAAAAGTAATGGCAAACAAAATGTGCTTGAGTGTGATGTGGTATTCGACGTGGTCTCTTTTCCTGCGCTCGCGCTGCGTGACAATTATTCAAGAAAATCGACGAAAAAGAAGAAGATTATGATGATGAAGAGCACGGATAAGTTTGAAACGAACATTTATTACTTTCTATTCAATATTAAGGTTCGGTTGTATCGAGTCATATTTTCATCAAATAACCCGGGTTTCAAATAACCACACACCCACAACGTATATAACATAAAGCTTGGCAAAATAAAATCGAGAATTAAAATAATTCGCGGTTTTTACGACTTGAATCGGCCTAACAGCAATGCTATTAGCAACAACTTATGACGATAAAATGTAGCAACCTTGACTGTCATTGATTTAGAATGAGCAGAAAAGCTTCAAATGTAAAATTTTAACTTCAATTGTTTTATTACAATTGTAATTGGAACTGATGCGATGATAAAGTGGCAAATGACAATAAAATCATTTTCTAATCGATTGAACGCAAAGTAATGGTTTCCAGCCGATTTCCGACAAGTCGCACACTCTCAAATACACATTTTGAAAGTATATAAAATTTGTGATGAGATTAATAAATAAAAGGATACACCGAAAGAGTGAAAGTGTGTGTAAGTGAAAGTGAGAGAGAAAGTGATAAAAATGCAGAAATACGACTAAATATAGCGGAAAACCAACACTAAACAGTCGGCTTAGTGATTAAATGCGATGTGACGCAATTTAAAGCGTACGTCGCTGAACAAAATATTGAAGTCGACAGTTTAATCTTTTTATAGTTGTTGGTTTGCCGTTGATTAATGTCAAAAATGGTTTTGCAATGAACACAATGGCTTTTTATGCGTATAGCTTAGCGATTCATTTGAAATTTATTTTGACACATGTAATGAAAGTTAACTGGGCTGAAAAAGCTTCAAACCCACATAACGACGAACGCACATGCGATCATCATATCAAGTCAATGTTTCATTTCATTTTTTTGCATATCGTTTTCAATATTAAACAACATTATTCCACCGAAATAGAGTGACGACGGTTCGCCGATAAATGCGACGAAGTGTGCACGAATATTATACAAATTTAAATGTTACAGCTGTATTTAAATAATTTGATTGTTGCGAAATGTAACACATTTCTAATAAAACATGACATCAAATCGAAATCTAAAAGACAGTCACTCGTGAAAAGTACATAATTTTCTATATAAATACCTTACACCCTTATATTCTTTTAGCCTCGATTTATTTGTTGTTGTTTTTTAAATGACATTTTGAGTTACACGTGCATGACTTGATTAAATCAGGACGATATTTGAATATGAATCTAGTAGCGATGGCTAATTTTTATACCCCAGACCAACCGAGTACCGAGTAGTACTGCAATCGACCGATACTGACATTGTTGATCGGGAGTCGGTGTTTCTGGAGTCAGTTGAGAACACTAATGTATAGAATGCTGCTGTCATCCGATGATTTATTTCAGTTTATGACTTATTTCACTTTGCAAAGCACCATTCGCCAGTCGCATTCGTTAATTTGCGTCAAACATTTTAATCATTTGTATATATACAAAGCGTAGTAAAAAAAGTGCATGAAGAAACTAAAAATAACGTATTGTACATGTGCACATTCATAGTTAAATGGTTGCAAACTAAAATGGCCAATCAAAATGCTGACAGAAGCACACAATGAAGTAAAACTAGTTCGCTTTAAATATTGCAAACATTCCAGAACAAAACAGACAGCAATTACAAAGACACTTTATTCTGTTCAGGTAGCAGATCGAGTGTATGAGAGAGAAAGCGATAACGAATGGAAAATATATAAAAAGCATGAAAAAGACAACAATTTGCTATGGTATTTAATAACATACCATCAAATGGTAATATGACGAGGTATGTTAATAGATTTTTCCCGTTAGCAATATATTTATGGCTGTGGACCATATATTGTGAATTCGTGTATTTCACCTACATACGCTTGTCACCTAATTTCCACTGCTCATCTTTTCATTTTTTAGTTATTTTCTCTCTCTCACTTTTTCTATGCTCTTTATCTCATTTTTTTTACTTTACAATTTCATTCTCCTCGCATTGCTTCATCCCAAAACTTTTTCTATTCAACGGCATTCTTTTTTGTTATTTTTTTCCCCTCTTTTATTTAACGTAGCGATATAATGTTGTTCTCAGTGGTAGCATCAATTTCAACTGTACCTTTAATGGATATTTTTAGCAGCGTTTTAAAGGCGACATCCTTATTAATGAAATGAGGACGTTACCGATTCTGCTTTAAAAAAAAACAATTCATCTATCGATTATCGTCACATTTTTTCAATTAAAACTTATTTTTAATATCGATCGATAAACAGAGTCTTAATGAAGCTATTCCTTTCGCACTCACTGTTTAAATGTGTATAATGAAGCATACACACGACATAAAAAAGTAGATAATAAAAGGATGGCAATCACAGTATATGCGTATAATCTAAAAAATATATAACGATGGGAATCCGATCGTTTGAAAAGGGTGTGCTCAACTGTTCAGAATTGAAACACAAAAAATCGCAACAATGAAACACTTTCCGACAAAATGAAATATTATATGTACAGTGTCGCTTGTATTTCAAAAATTCAATTATTAGTTCGCCATAATAATGAATACTCAACAATTTTCATAGTTTACACTTAAGCTAGGCGAATGATACTTGACAGCTTTTTTTTGAAGTTGGTCGAACATTTTCCATTCTGTGCGCGTTACCGTTAAATATAAAGTTGGAGTTTAAAACTTAAATGATAATGTACACGATGATTAGGCCTTTGAAAACTATAGTTTGTCGCTATAGCGATAAATTTAATTAGAATATCACAACCAATGACTTTGACACTTGCCTACAATCAAATTAGATACTATTTTATAGAAAAAAGGCGAACGTTTTGGTTCACATTGAAACTTTCAACGGTCACTTAGTCAACAGAAATCAGTATTCTGTGTGCCAACAAACTTTTTATCAAAATCAGATAATTTACCACTAGTACACTATCACATTTTTTCGCATTTTTTTCTCGATGTCACCTGTAAACTTTATGGTTATAAATAACATGATGTTGTCAACATTGGTTTTTTTTTTCACTACAAGAAAAATCTTGTGAATTTTGTTACGAATATAAAACACGGTACGATTATTTGCCTCATTTAATCTCTCGTTTCGATTTAATCATCTGTCGAGTTTATTCTCGAAGAAAAAATGTATAATTATGTAGTATAAGGACTTGTTTTGGTTTTATGGCAAAACAAAAGCATTTCCGTCGCCAAAACTTGCTTACGAACTGTAAGTCACAGCTCATAACCGCACGTAAATTCATTTGATTTTTCCAGCATTACACAATGCTTGCACAAGGTGACAGCGTTGAGGAACATTAAGTTGGCTCAATCTTCAAACTTATTCGGGCCTCTTTTCGTCTTCTTTCCATATTTACAATATAAAAATATAAACATTATAAACATAGTAGCGTTTTCAGTTTGTTTCATTTTTGTGTAAAATATATAGTTTTGCGGTGAAGCAAGTATGCACGTCACACTGTAGACATGCACATACAGAGAGAGAGAGAGAGAGAGAGAGAGAGAGAGAGAGAGAGAGAGAGA
>NW_022197544.1:123352-132793 GCF_009176525.2 Contarinia nasturtii
AGAGAGAGAGAGAGAGAGAGAGAGAGAGAGAGAGAGAGAGAGAGAGAGAGAGAGAGAGAGAGAGCGGAATTGTGGACTGCGTGCGTTACACTTTTCCGCATTTTCTTGGTTGATCTGGCTCGATTCAAAAGTGAAAGAGTAAGGAACACATTGATATGAGAGCTTCAAAACTTTGCCTGACACTTTTCAATTGATTTCGTTTAAAAACTTTTGCATACCCAAAAAAAACTTTTCGACGTTTGGTTTGACTTTGATTTGGTAGTATGGTTGATATTTTTGTTGGTGTTGCGCTGAATATACAAAACCGATTCCACTATTTGCAGGCCGTCTTTTCTCTCCTTTTCGGTCAAAATTAGCATGCCATACTTTCGATCGAAAACTTTTCATTCCAAAAACTTTTATTGCTCTCTCTCTATCTCTCTCTCTCTCGCCATTTGTCATTTCCGCTTATACACAATAAATTTAGACACACTGAAACAATAAGTCTATCAAAATTCAATCATATTTTCGATGTTTGCCATGAGAAAAATCCATTTTTGAATAGCAAATATTGTTCAACGCATACAAAATATACCCAAAATATAGATCAACTGTCAATTAAGCCAGTTCTTGGCGGTGACTAAATAAATAAATAAATAAATAACTGTTTATGGACATTTTGAGGTGATTCAAGCTAGCTGAAAATATCTCATTATAATGTATGGTGTATAGTAAAATCCTAGGGGATGGACTTGATTCTACTGATTCGCCGTGATTCAAAAGATTCATATTGTTTAGATGATATTTGAAATGTCGTCTGTGTGTCATCCAAGAAATATGTATTAAACAAACAAAATTTATTTGTCTTCAAAAAAATGATTTCGTTTGTTTTTTGTAAATCTATTTACTCATCATTTTTATTTATTTCGTGTTTTTTTCCAATCCAAATAAAATCAACGATGTCAACCTTTTTGTCAAATTGACATTTAGATGATTGGTGTGTACCCCCTCAGTAAAATCTGACTGTCACATATCAACAGAATTAGGTTCCGTTTACCCACTCAAAGTCTTTGTTGAAATATACATGTCCACACTTGATTTCTACTGATGACCAGTGAATTTATTGTTTTTTTTTTTGCTGAATTTATTGAATTTTTAATTTAAAATGAGTTAAGCTCTCCCACTCGCGCAAGAAACTAAATTTTTAACTTGGGATTATATCATTAAATTCAATGAATGACATGTTTAATGAAATTTTGATGAGCAATTATTATTAGCAAATTTTAATGGGATTTTCTTGTTAAAATATGCTCTTAATTTTCATTCAAATTATAATGTCTTTTGACATGTGTACCATAATTATTGTAATGACATGTATACTATTTCTCAGAAATGTGTAGCGTAAATATTTCTGCATACATGCATCAATAAATCAAGCCCAAATAAAAAAAAATATATTCCGAATTCCGAATGTTGAAGCTTAAATCCAAATATGATGTCAGCATATGGAAGATGCGATTATTATTTCCGTTCATCATTTCATGCATATGGAATTGGTGTAGTGTGATGCACATATAAATCGGACGTTGGAGATAATAGTTTTCATTCCAAGCGTGTGCACGAACAGCAGCATCGATACGGGAAATATTCTAAATTAGATTCATTTCATTGATACGAAAAATATCTCTCATTCTCTTTAGTTTGCGATGCAATTCAGGTGTTAGCATCAATCAAATGAAAACTTGTTTCATATACTAATTAATCTACGATATGTGCTTAATAAAGTAAGTTAGTGTGAGCAAACCTTAGCTCTCCCTATCTCTCCTGTGCCCCTTTTTTATTCATTCGGTGAGTCTTTCTGGTCTTTCCCTTCTTCTTTTGTCGTTCTTTGTTCACAACCGAAGTTGGATATCGCTCGTTTCAGATATAAAAGTTTTGGTTCACTGTTTGACCTTAATATCGTTAATTTAACGGAGCCTGCACTTAATTTTATGCTTTGCATTTATTCGACGACGAGGGTTGTGTACAATATACGAACTTTTTTGCATTCGAATAATAATACATACCTTGTTCACACGTTCTCACTCTCACCTTGCATTTTATATTTGTTTTAACTATTTCAAATGCAAAACAGTTGAGATTTTAATTAAATTACTATTTCTATTCAGTGCATTTTGCCCACCCAATTCAATGCAATAGAGAGTAAGCATGTACCGGTCAAGGCAATGAATTCACAATTCACTATTTCCTTTGCAGAATGCAATGCAATGTGCAATCGAAACACGTCGTTCAGTATTTTTCTATAGTTTCAATTTTCACTCGGTTTTTACACTATTTTAAAATACTAAGAACTCTGTTCAACCAATTTGAGTTCATCGCATAAAATGAAATTGAAATATGCTAGCAAATATTTGTAAAATTTCATTGTTATCCGTCCACTAAATTTGAACAAACTTCTTAAATAAACCATTGAAGCATACAACCAAAATTGCAACAGAATTTACTCATACATCCCCATTGAAATTGTGGTTTCGCTATGTAATTTTTATGCCATAAAAAAATTATGAATTCAAATTCATTCCGAATTTCTCCGTATACAATGCACATGACAATAATAAATCAAACACCCTTCAATTGGTAAATCTATGTGTATTTAGCTTTGGAACGAACAAACTGAGTGCTGTCGATTACAAGTGACAGCAGAGAATTTCGTATGCAGACATCGGTCATTTCAAATATCCATTCGTGTTTACTCTTCCAGAATTGCAAAAAAATTAGCATGCGTGTGGGTGGTTAATGGAAATATGTAGTCTCGATTCAATACTCGATGTTTTCAAATACAAATGAAATAATATCGAACAGAGAGATATTGGTTATATAAAATAAATTCGAAAATCTCACGCACAGTTATCATTTAATAATCTTTCGTCATTGCGATTTGTACTAACTAATAGAAACTGTATGTTACACCGAACCGTCAAATCTCTTTTAAGCCTTAAGAATCATTAAAGCAAGTGATTTTCAACGGAGATACAAAACTAAACTGAACACTTGAAAAGACTTTGAATGCTGCATCAATTCTTATGAAAATGGTTGACACACACACACCCACACACCGTACGGATGTAAATAATAATATAAAGAAATGCAAACACACACACATACACATCAATCAATTGGCATCATAAATGAAAGAGACTGGAATTTCCGAACAGGCAATCAATATAAAAAAATATATATGCAAAAGCTTTCTGATTTACATAAACAACACGTTATTCCACTAACGCACAGTAACATCACAACATACGAATAACAAAAAATATATACATATATGTATGTTTAGGAGGTAGTTTTTATGTTTTGTTATTTCGTGTGCATCAGACGATGCATGTATATAAGCAACATTTGTATACATTATCAACAGAAGCTACTACACTACGATGTAAGCGAATGAGCGCACTATTTCTATGTAGTGAGAAAATCAGAGATGATTGGTTTTCTATTGTGTTTGATTTCAGGCGTCTATCAAATGCAAACGGATTTCATGTGCCCACATTGATTTCCAATGATTCAAAAATTATAACATAATCAGAGCAAATATGACTCTCAATTCAGATTCACTTATTTTGAGATCCAACTGTCGCTTTTTCCACCATCTATTGTTGGCACAGTAATCGACTTGAATAATAAGAGGATATATATATATCGTTGGTATTCAAGCTTAAGAGAAAGCAATCGAGCGAACGAACGATTTTAACGTAAATTGGAATAAATTGAAGAACACTATTGAACAAAAAAAAGTTTTAAAATTCAATACAAAGTATAATTAAACAACGACTTCGATTAGTGACATTTAATGTAAAAAAATAGACAATATTATTGTGATTTTTATCCCCCTTCAAAACACGTATCTGGTCATTTTTATCTTGATTTCTCTATCGCTCTCAATTTCTCCCCCTTTTCTCTTTCATTTTGTTTCTCAATCGATGTCTACGACTGCTCATTGCAAAGTCCCGGTGATATCGGGTAAAAGCATGAATATATAATCTGCTTTGTAACATGCGACACATTTTGCATACTAAATACATTTATACAGATATATATATATATATATATTGAACTCGATGCTATCGATCGAAAGAAGATAATCTCATACACTCAATCAAGCACGAAAAATTTACAGTTGGAAGGACTTAAATTGTAAATTCCATCAATAAAATGATAGTGTATATGTGAACAACAAAAGACTTCGTTTCACTAAGAATGGGAGAGTATTTGGTCGATTTTTCTCGATTCGATAAATTTTGTTACAAATGGCGATGAATAAGCGATTCCCGAATTTAAACGAATCGACAAATTCTCAAGATTTTTACAGCATCGTTTCAATTCACGAGCCAATTTATCAAATATCAAAATGCCATAACAGTGATTAAGCCTAACACGAATATTGAATGCCATCAAATGATGACCAATGGCCAATGTAAAATAGTTCAAGTTGTTTGGTTTCTTGAACTTTGGTCAAAGCCATTATCACAATTTTCACAATAAGGTTGATCCGATCTTCGGAGCTCAGATGCAAAATACATTTATGTTTCATACAGTATTGATTGTCATCATCAACAATGAACATCAAAATATAATCAAACATCTTGACACAAAAGTGATACGAATGGAATCTATTGTATTTGTTGATTATCCATCTAAATCGATTCGTCTGCAATGTTTAACTTTTACTATATGGTCAATTAATTTCTCTTGAATGCATACACTCGCACATGATATATATCAATCCAATTTTGAATTGAAAACAGAAACAAACATATTGTAGTCGAAACATTTCGTTTGGAACAATAAGACATTAATTATATTGTTTTCAAAAAAAGAGTGGATTCAAGAGTGTTATTTCAACCTGCTGCTTGTATCACATCTTTATTCGATGATTAATTACTCTACAACGATATCATCATAGTTTCCTTTTTTTTCAATGCCATTTCGTATGTTTTTGAAATTCGCTTATTTTTCTTTCTCCCTTTCCAGAACTGTAATTTTGATTCAAAACAGCCGCAAATCAACTCCCTCACCGTAACTTTGCATTATATTTAAAAAAAAAAACAGTGTCTATTGATTTAATTGTACTTGGTATACTATACTACTGCGATAGCATTGAATTGAAATGAATTGCAATTGGTCGTTTCAATTTCATTGGCTCAATATGTCCTTTCTTTTCAATTAAATTGAATCATCTATCTCTTGGCTTTTACACTTCTTTATATTTCACCGAAATGAGTAATGAGAGTAGAGACTTTCATTTGAATGCGATACGATATTCAATTTTGGAAACGAAAATTGGCGTCTCCTTTCAATTTAACTTAGTTGGAAAATGAAATTACATTTAAATGGTTACAATAGCCAATAGCTACTGTTGTGAGTATATTGCAGTATATTCCTACGTCTCATTTAAACAGAATGTCAAAATTCAATTCGACTTTAATTTTGTGTATTTTAGTTCAGTTCTATTTCGATAGCGCTTAGCACTGCCAATTATCAACGGAGAGAAGTTTTTTTTATTTATCTGTAAATTATTTCTAAATGAAATGGATTATAAAATTAATATTAGAAAGAATAAAAATGTGAACATTCAGCATTCTGAAATAGAGTTATTTTAAAAAATTGATAAAGAAAATTGCCTTACATTTTCAACATTTTGAATTTTCACACAAAATTATGTTGTCGTTTTTGCTATGCATTGGTCGATTGATTTTGGGAATTAGTGAATTTTTGCCAAATTTCTAAAAAGAAAACTCACTATCTCAGGAGGAACAAAGGCTATTATCTAAAATATATTTTATTTTTTTGTAAATGTTATCTTGGGAATATTTCTAAATTCGATAACTTGAAATAAGTTTGCGTCTGCTAATGTATGTAATACATACTATGTATGCCTTTTTCCTTCATATGAGTGAATATATTCCCGAAAGTTTTGTCATTAAATTAACATTTTCGTTGTACTTGCGTTTGAATTTTTATTTTGTGAATATCAAATGATCAAAGGCGACACAAATGTACTCTCACACAGACACAAACACCAGAACGCCGATGCAATAAACGAATAACATTCAAGCAATTTGACATGGAAACAACAGCAATAACGTTCATGCGCCGAGAATGGGTGTGTGAGAATGTGAGAAAGAGAAGAGGAAGTTGTCAAGTGCATGTTGAATGAGACTTAGATTCATTTCATTCACTTTTCTGCAAAATGTTCGATGCAATGTTTGAAATGTACGTTGCTTTGTTATGTTCACGTTCAGGATTATTGCAACATGTTTGATCAACTTTGACAATAAATCCCCAAAAGTGATTCCGCTACTCGTTGTACAACCGAACAGTAAATTTTTCGTGTATTTGTGCCGCTTACAATAACAAATGATTCACACCGATGAAAATGTTGTCATGCATGAAATTGGTATTAAACATACAGAGAGAGATCCGACTGCAGTGCATACATCTAACGAGTTTGGATCGCACTGATAAATCAGAAAAAAGCTCATCACGAAAGTCAAACATGCTGGGCATTCAATTTACTTTAATCTGACATGTCTTCATATTCCATTTATCCACTGGCGTAATGTTGAATGAAATTATGTGATCCGTTTTAAACTGTATTTCGTTCCCATTCTCTGTCTCTTATTGGTCTCTGTGTGTGTGTTTTATCCGTTGCTTCGTTGTTTTCATCGACAACTCAAAATCCACTCAAATGGATTTTGAATCGGAGAATAATGAAAGCAATAAAAGTTTTTAATTCAGTTTGACAGAGCAAAACTTTGTTTGTATATATATTCCTTATATATATATAGATTATAGATATATAATGCCATATGTATGGCAAGTTCATTTCAAAGAGGAAGTGCTCAATATTAATTGAAATACAGTGCATATTGCAGCTGAAATTGAAATGAAAAAGAAATGCAAGAAGTGAATTGTACTCACGTTTCGGCTATCGGATGATGTAGACGAAAGAACGGCGGCAACAGCAGCAGCAGCTACAGATTTTGATGAGGTATTTGGAGTTGGCGATGATGTTGACGACGGCGATGATGATGGTGAGCCCGTTCGATGTCTTAGACGAGCTAATGCACTTTTAAGTCCCTCCGTATTGCCTTGTAGTTTATGTACATTTACAATCAATGTGGGTTTTTTTTGTAGTTGTGGTTTTGTTTATTGCGACAACACCACTACAAATCAACAAATCTGCAATAAAACATAACAAAATCAATTATTAAATGAACAATTTCAATTGCAAAAAAAATCGATTGAATACGACTACTAATACATAATGGATTTTGTCACATTAATGTTTCATGGAAATATGTTGCACTTCAATGAATTAATAATAGATAACTATCCCATTTTAGTATGGGCGTATATACGCGTGAGGTACGCGTGTGTGAATGAATGTATTTTTTTAAATCATTCGAAATTCAATTGATTATTTGTGACTTATGGCACCGACTAATTGTGTGGTATTTTGGAATTTTATATTTCAAAAAACTGTATCCATTTTTCTGCATCAATGCATCAGAACTATTCATATACATTCATTTTAATCGCCAGACTGAAAAATTGCACGACTCTCTCACATGCTCACAGTGTGATACAAGTACCAGCTGTGATTCAAACAAATATTTATTGCTTAATTGTATTTGTCAGATAGCAATGGCCAAAAACATACATTTCATGAAAAATATTTCCATTTTCCACACTTTTGGTATGCATTAGTCGTGATCGTATGCGCCCTCTCTCTTTTTCTCTCTTTTCGTGTGTATTTTTTTCCGTTTCATTCAGCAATGAAAACAAAAATGTTTCTATGTGCTTGTCGCATGCAATTACGATTAACGTTCGTTTTCTGTGTATGACACTCTTTTGAACAAACATCGGTTGAAGCTAACCGGTCAGTTGCTGTCATACCGATACTTACTGTCCACCATCCTACGACGCAAATTTAATGTTTTCAATATATCGCTGTGGTGTATATGCCGCCACCGTGCAAATGTTACAATATAATGGATGTTTGCACTTTTGCGAATATTTTCGGAAACCACGAGCAATATTTTTTTTTTTAATCGATAATTTGCATCATTTTAAGTGGGATTAATAATTAGCACTTAGTGTGTAGCAATACTAGCAACAACTTTGATATGCTTTTTGATATTATGCTCGTAATTGGAATTGAAAAAAATTGTCAAAAGCAGCATTCAAAACTCCTTTTCGAAGCAAATTTAATGTATCGAAATTGATATGGTTTCCTCTCTGGATTTCAATTGTTTTGGTCGAACTCTCTTTTTTCGAGGTCGACAAAAAAAGTGTATATGCAAACTGCATAGCGTATTAAATAAACAAATTATTTGATCGAAAAAATAATTAAATGTCAGAAGTATAAAAATAATGGAAAATAGAAAAACATGCATAACATGTCGATGCGTTGGCTAGCCCGATGTAATTTTGTCATTTTATTTCGAAAATATACGAGAAAATTGTTATCGTTTGGGTCACTTAACATAAGCACAGTCAACCATAGTGAAGTTGCTGAGTTTCTCAGCTGTCGTTTTCGGCGTGCTTTGCATTATAGCGATAAAATGGAAAATATGCGACAAAAATGAAAAAAAAAAAAACTGAATAGAGATGCACTGAACATAAAAACACTATTACTTCAAATTATCATCTTTATAAAAACACTTCAATTTTTACAAACAACATAGCAATCACTTCTAGCTGAACTGATTCAGCTAGCTGAAAATATCTCAATGTAATGTCTGATTTATATCTAAAATCCCTAAAAAACCCTAGAAAATTGAAAAAAATCCTCTCAGATTCCGAAAAACTCTAGAAAATCAAAAGATTTGTCAGTTTCCAAAATTGACGACCAAAAAAAGGTCCTCACATTTTGAATGAAAGACCCTAGCAAATTCGAATAATTTTAGCAACAAAAAAGTTTCTCATCCACACCCCTTCGCACATTACTGCTCTTAATGTAGAAATCTAGTATTTTAGATTGGTCTTTTTCATATGGCTTTTTAACAAGGATGGTGTGCGATGGATGAAAATTCCAAGAAACATTGTATTTGATCGGTGCTATTCATGAATTACAGTGATATTTTGAAAGATTTCGCGTAACAAGTTTAGGCAAAACAAATCAGGGCGAATATGGAGATGAATCGCATGCTGACGGTGCTGCAATTTTTTGACCAAATGTCTTTCGTATTTTTAACAGAGATGATGTTTTATGTATGATAATTTGAAATTATCACGTAATTAGTTCTGGTCGGAGATTTATCCGAAAACTAATTAGTATTTTCGGTGAAATTGCGCTTAATGTGTTCAGGTAAAACAAATAATAACATAGAATAATGTTAGTTTTTGTCATTAGTGAAACTATCTAGTTTTTTATGACGTGAAATGCAATAT
>NW_022197544.1:133193-214909 GCF_009176525.2 Contarinia nasturtii
ATATTGCATTTCACGTCATAAAAAACTAGATAGTTTCACTAATGACAGAAACTAACATTATTTTATGTTATTATTTGTTTTACCTGAACACATTAGGCGCAATTTCACCGAAAATACTAATTAGTTTTCGGATAAATCTCCGACCAGAACTAATTACGTGATAATTTCAAATTATCATACATAAAACGAATATTACAATTATTAAGGAATGAAAACAAATTAATTTGTTTTTATTTACGACAGTGCAAGGAAATGAAAAGCCTACAGTCACCGGCAGTGATTTGATATGCAGATGGTACTGTCCTACAAAGCTGCACTGATGAGTTGTATACAGCGAAGTCAATCCAATGAGAGGATGTGACGACTTTAAGTCTCTTTGAGCCGACGGTGGCGCCCCGAATTCCAAAGTAGATGTCAATGTAATTTAACAACTCAAATCAAAACTAAACAGCGCGCCAATGTTTAAACTTTGTCAATATAAGTATAGGCTGTTCATTTCCTTGAAAATGTTCCAATAATTTATCTTAATATTGCAATTGTACGATGTGCCATTTTTGAAAAATGAGGTGATAAATTCAGTTAAAAAAAAATCCTAATGAAAATTAAAAATGTATAATATTAATAAAATATTCTTAAAAAATTAAAATATGAAATACATCATATATTCATTTTATTGAAAAATAGGACATTTCGTTAATCTAAAATGTTGTCTTTCCAACCACTCGCAACCACTAATAAACATTATTTAAAAATGAGAAAATTGTACTAATTTATATCAGACTAATGTCTGATTCTATTGAGATGTTCTCAGCCAGATGAATCAGCTCAGGCAACTGATGGCAGGCCTCGAAATGTAGCGACAACAATAGAAATGATTGTTATACGTTGCAGTATCCATTTCCTTTTTAAATAGTCACAGTTGGTTTGTTTGTAAGCGTTGATGCAAACACAAAACACATTTATCAATGTGGAACCCAGAGTATACTAATTAGAAATATAGTAGTCACTTCATCCCTATTTTCATGCAAACACCAGAGAATTTAATGACACAAACAATTTCAAATCGAATACGGAACTAAGTATCACGACAAAATTGAAAATTAATATTCGCCATAAACTTTGAAATTAGTATGCCACATTTAATTTGATTGAAGGAAATTTTTAAAAAACTATTTTTCACTGATATTACGGAAAAAAACAATAAACAAAAGTATCCGTTACTTTAAGTGGAACTTTTTTTTGTATTTACATATTTACAGCAACCTCGATTCAGGTTGTTGAGTGGATTTATGACGATGCAAGTGCAACTAATAATGCCAAGTTTATGTAAACGAGGCACGTGCTGTGTGTGACAAAAGTACTGGAGTAAATACCGCTTGAAAACAACACCACTACCACCACAACAACAACCCAAACGTCCAGCGTTTGAATGACTCATAAAAAATGAGTCGAAAGTAATAAAAGCCAAGACTTTAAATTGAAAAATTATGAAATAGTCAATTTCGTAGCATGTTCACACGGAATTCACTTCAAATCCTACATCATCTATCTCTATTCTCTCTCTCTCTCTCACACTCTTTTTCTCTACCATTTAGCTGATTTCATACATTTTCCGTTAATGCGGAAGAATCTCCGCCCATAACAGAGTATGATTCCTGTGTCTGACAGGCATATTGCTGTTCAATCGAAAATACGAATGTATTTTGGTTCGTATTTGAAAATGGATATGAAACTCCTGTTTGAGAATTTGGAAAATGGAAATATCTGTTTTTGATTTGGTTATTAAATTCATACGATGAATTTCATAGTTTGAACTTTCTTTACATCACAATTTGTATTTCGATGCCGGAAAAGTTACTTCATCAAACTATCAATTCAATTGTTGAATAAACTTTGTGTTTCTTTTTGTTGGGTTGTTTTAGATCGATTTTGGTATCAAGGAATTTTCTTTTACATAAACGAATAACAGAATTTTAAGATATGTAACTTCGAACAAAATTTGTTGTTTTTTTTTTTTTGTACAGTAATTGCTTTGGATTATTGCTGTGTTTGTTTCATATTTATGTGAGCATTCACGGATAAATTGAGCAGACATCAATATTGGGCGAATAGCTAGTATACGATGAGATTCGAACGCACCCAGAAATTCGTCAAATACATTCACAAGACAATATATTCATTCAAAAACATAGAAAGTAGGAAAATATTGAATTATTTTTAATATTTTATCATGGACCTTTGACCATGGCGTCCATGGCATGGACCACATGGTATTCAATACGGTTGGGCAATAGTTTGTTGAAAAAGTTTTTGGCTCTCATATCACGCATGCATGTATGTTTTGAAGAGAGATTCACACACAGCGACTGAATGCATGCTGTGGCAATCAAAGCAAAACGCTAGTATCATACTGCTATTTTGTGCTGCTCACACACAATCCTTACTTACGTATCACATAAGCTTTCAATTACGCCATTTGCTCACATATTGTAATAATAAACTGTTGAATTTTGTTTTTGGTCTGCCATAATCGCCACGCATATGCCATTTTTTTTGTATATGCGCAATATTTTCGTTCCTTTTTCCATCGCATACGGTCGCACTCACTTTCGACAATCTGTTTCACATCGCATATCATTCCCAGAGCGCGTTCATCATCGTAAACAGCTTAGTCATTCCATTTTGGATTGTGGACTAAGTAATTTGTGTATGACGATTTGCACACATATTTCCGTAACGATGTGATGAATAGCATCGCAATGTCTTCATAATTGTTTCATATGTTTAGATGACAATTTATTATCCTATCGTAATTCATGTGTCTTAGAAAACTGAATGCGTACAAGAACGCGTAAGTCCACTATTTGATGAGAATTGACGAAGAAAAGAAAGACAAAACACAACACACACCCCCTACCAAAAATAATGGAGAAATCTAGCTAAGCACTTTGTATCACTACAAAACATATAACAACATTTGAATTGAAAACATAACTGACCGCATATATGGCCCTTTCGTCCAATACTTAGCCCATATCAAAACTCGATTGTATTTAGATATTTCCATAACAACATAATACGTGAAATACGATTCATTGTTTCTATTATATGTGCAATTATTCTATAACGCCATTAAGCCGAGATTCATACGCATCGGAAATTTCTTTTATTAGTTTTTTTTTTTTTTTTTTTTTGGCATAGCGGATATAAATATGACTATGTGTATGTGTACAATGGGTGTAAAGGGCATACAGCAAACGCACATTAAGTGATTAATTAGCGCTCGAAGTGAAAAATATAAACGTAATTATGAAGTACTTGGAAAATGTGGTTTTTAATTAAATTACCATCATCATCAAGCTTATGTGACATATCATTATATACATAAAAATGCCAAGCAACGAACATTTATCAGTAAAAAAAAGACTCCACCGAATTTTGTGTCAATCTCAATTAATTGAAATCATAAATTTGTCGACGAAAAAACAACAACTACAACAACATTCATTACGCATGATGTGATGGCCGTAGAAACTGACGCAAATGATTATTACTCACATAATTCATATAATAATGCTTCTGCGAATATTCTACCAATATTTCCGCTGTATTTGTATGTGCATGCGTTGATTAATACATTTAGAATGATTCAATAAATATATGATAAAAAACAACCATTTTCGCTGTTTGTCGAGTTTGATATCAAAGTTTGATGGTCTCCAAAATGTGTGCGCTTGGTGCTTTTACGTGAAATCGTCGGTTTGCACGCGTGTCCACACTTTTCACATAGTTCAAACCACTTATTGATGTTTAATTATCATTTATCTAATCGACGCAATAAAGTGGCTAAACTTCACTCACACTCAAACGTTTGCGAATGTGAATTCTTTTTATGCACAGACGCAAGCAGTAACGCGGTTACGTGTTTACTGGTTTCCTCAATGGAATGGTTGTAATAGTACGATTAACACGTTCGATTCATCCAGTAAAAGTGACGAATGTGTGCATGGATTCCAGCGCCAAATGAAATGATAGATAAAATCAAAACAGATTTTCCAAATAGAAACTCGAATCAAGAGAAACCGAGACAGATAGATGGTGAGAGAAAGAGAGAGAATAAAAGTTATAGAGATATAACGAACAATAAAGAGCAAAAAATGCAGATCGAACCATGAAAACGTATCGAACGTCTTATCAGCGAAAGAAAAAGAAAACTGATTATCATTATTATGGTAATTTTATCATTGTTCGACATTATTTGAATGAAATGTGTTGAGTGTGCATAAAATACATATACATTTTGCCAACAGCAGTCGAAAACAGATTGTATACATTTTGCTATTAAATGGTTTCGTTTATTTTTTTTCTTCTTCCTTTTCTTTGTACTTTGTATGTATGTATATGTGCGAATTTGAGTCATCGATAACAAGCATACGCTTTACTAAATGTATCATTAGAAACAATTATGGGGCAAAATGTATTGGAGTTCAACATTCGTATTTACGTTTGTTTCTCATCTTCTCTTTTTCTGGTTCATGCTATACTCCCTAATCACTTCAGCGGAAATTCATGGCACAATAAATAAATGCGAGCGAAAATAAATAAATAAAACGGATATTTTGATTTGATTTGATGATATCGACGCATCAATGTGAATGTTCAGTTCTCTCGTTGCGTGCTAATTGATAGTCCCAGTTTAATGAAGTTCAACAGAAGCATAGTCCGTCAATTCATACAGCCATTGAGAAAGCGCAAATGTTGGCCACAGAAAATGGAAAGTTCCATTCGATTATTATTAGCAAATACAGCAGGTAATGAAGTTTGAACAACTAAATAACAATATTGTGCGTAACATTTTTGATGTTGCCCACACAATTTTCTTTCTACGTAGATAAATAAATGGCATTGGCTAAGTTTAAGTCAATTTGAATTGCTAAACCATTTTATTTTCGAGAATTGGCAAATTGTATGCGAATGACACATATTGGTTTCAATGTACCGAATGTAATCAATAACATCCATTTATTCCACATAGGTGGAATTTGACGAGGACATTTTGTGTATATCTCAACAAATTATTCATCAAATTGTGAACGATGTCAATTAATCTTTTTTGAAATGGAATCATCATCTACAGACAAATAAAATATATACATTCACAATTCTCGTTCATGTGGCGAATATTGTAAAATTCCATTTCATCAAGAACAAACAAGGGAAACATTTTTTGTTGTTGTTGTTGTTGTTAAGCCTATGAATTTCATTTTGAAAGTTGCACAAAAGTGACTTCGTTTAAATTGAGTGCTTTTTCCTTTGATGTTTTCGATATCTCTTGGTGCTTTTTTGTTTGAAATGTTAAATAATACATGATCGCTGGATGAAAACAGAATGGTCGCGTGTATTGACAAAATCAAGACATGGATTTTACGTTTTATTTGCCCGACTAACATACTTCAAATGCCATAACAAATGCGGCAATATCGAACACGATAATGAAGCGAATAAGCAAATTTGTTACTTTATCATCATCAACGACAACAAATACCACAATTGAATTTCAACTGGAACTGGTCTCCATTCGTATTTCGGTTCCATTTTTCGTCTTTCTCACACACGCCCGCACCAGCCATTCGTTTAAATCCATGGCAGTTTGATACGAAACAAGCTTTCGTGATGATTCATTGAATTTGATATTCCATTTTTTGCCCTTAGACATGATTTAAGTTGCGTCGATGCTTTGATGTATTTACGTTTTTCTTTTGAATTCAAATCCAATTTGACCCTCACTTTTTCAAAAGATTTATACGTATACACTTTGTACATGGCCGATAAGTATTCAAATAATATTTTCTGTGCTTGAAATCAGTCGACCGATACTTTCTGAACCATGATTCCAATATTGTAATTAAAATTAATTCTTCAAATTCTAACAATTTGCAATCTATTATTATTTCTTCAGTTGAAAATTCTATTTGGACAAAGTAAGGAAAATTTTGATGTTCGATACTACGGAATTATGATGAATATGACTCAATCAAAACATTTCATCATCCGGAAAAAACTTTTGCTTACATCAAATGGGACATTTTATTCAAATCCTTTGATGAACACGTAAACGCCTACTAAGCAAAATTCAGCGGAATTCCATTCAATTTAACCCGAATGTCAAATTTAGCTCTTCGGCTCCTACAATTGATGGTTAACGTTTGATCATTGATTCCCATAAAACTTGAAAGCATATTCGGTAACGCACAGAAGAAAAATGAGAGACCAAAAAATTGAGCTTCAAAATTATGGAGAAAAAAAGAATAATGTTTCCTTTTTCGAAATAAAAAAAAATCAATTTTAGACACGTCCGGAGAATCTTGTTAAAATTCCAACATCCAAAATTATCATCGACACGATTGAATTTGGCCAATAAATCCAAAATTTGATCAAAAAATCGTTTAAACCCGAAATGAATAGCCAGAGGTAGACAAGAAAAAAAATCATTACACAATAATTTCATATCAAATGACATTTATTAAATTTACACTCCTACTTTACACAATTTAAAGGTTGCCGTGGGTGGATTGTAAAACTAATTTTGTAAAACTTATATGGACTCATTTTGTGAGCGGAAAGCACACGTATCACTTTCCGGTCAAATGACATGAATCAACTATGCGGATGGCTTTATTGAATCAAGTTGTTAATCAATTTAAAGTGAAAAGGAAAGAACTTTGATGTCCCTTTGGCAAATGTGTTGAAAAAAGCGATCAATGTCACAATAAAATGGTCATTTCTAGGGTCATTCACTCTTCTCCTCGTGTTCTCTCTCTCTCTATCTCGTCCAAGATACGCCAAGCGTATATTGACAAATTTTGTAATATCGGAAAGTATGTGGAATATCACATCTCGCACATTTTTCTCTCCTCGTTACATTTTCACTTTGAACAACTTTGTTTTCTCTTTTTTTTTTAATTTGGGTCCACCCATTTGAGTAAACAAATCATTTCATTTTTAAACAAAATCGAAAAATCTTATACAATTAGTGTTTGTCACTGTAAATGAGATATAACTAATTGCCGAAGGCATGTTTACATATAACATACAAAGATCGTCACCTTATATTTTTGGATTAGAAGCAAAGAAGAGCTCAAGAAGTACTTTCTGCATAAGCAAAATGAGCAAAAATAAATTCCACAAATGGCCATAAATCGTTCCATAGAATGTAATCTGTTTTCATCCGTTTGATATACCTTGCAACCGCTGCACGAATACAACTGATAGATAGAGAAATGATAGCTCTGATTTAAAATTTAATCAAATACAAAATGACAAAAGCTTTCTTTTTTTTAAAAAGGCACGTTTCCACAGCCGACTACTGCTTATGGAAATCGATTTATTTTTCTCATTCGTTTTTATTCTGATGTGCCGCATTCGCATAAACGTGTATCGTCTTTTTTCCATCGTGGTTTATTGTCGTTTGTAGCCGTAGTAATCATTGTGGTTTCGTCAATATTAAATTGTGTTGTTCCGTCAGATAAATATATAAGTAAATGTAATATGAATGACACATTTGGGGTTGGCTCATTTATTTTCAATACCAAAAGATCAAGATTTCTTGATTCCGGTTCGGGGACGGATTGTGGACCAAGTTGGGCTAAAGTGATTTATACAGTAAAAACACTCACGCATTTTTACAGTATATCTTGTTCGTAAGAGGTTTGGCGGCGTTTTGAAATAGCGTAGGACAACTTCATTAAATCGGTTTGGTGTAAATCGTATTCACACACACACACACGCACACGCACACACAAAAGATTACATCGACCATCGACATGGTTTTCCAATAAAGCGCAGTCAATATGACTAAAAACAAACGAACGAACGAGCGAAACAAAAGAACTAAAAGAAAGCCGAAAAAAGGGAATTTTATAGATTTATATGTAACAACAAAATCAACGGAAAAAGGATCGGCATTATTGATGGCATAGCCATTAAATTAAATGCGCATTTGTCAACGAACCAAATACCGAATGTTGTGCATTAACAAATTTTTGTTTTTCTTCAAATATTCAGTATATACTTTCTGCTATGCAGTATTACGCACGCATTTGGCCTTTTCTTTGAACAACCCGTTGCAGCAGCAATAACAGTGGTCGTTCTTGAAATTTTTCAATTTTAACATTCAATCGATTCGCCCAAAGGAGCTTTTTCCGTTCAGAAAATCAAGAAATGTCGCGTTTATTACTCGTATCATCGACATCGACACACAAGAAAATACAATAGTATGCAAAATGTTAAATATCAAAAATGCTTTCGCCGATTCGATGGTTCGCTTTATTCCATTCTTGCTTACAGGCGAGCCCAAATGTGTATGAGCGCGGGTGTGTGTGTGTATGTGAGTGAACTTGTGTATTTACAATATCTATTGTAAACTTTCAAATGGACCCAAAACCCGTATCCAAACAACCCGAGAATTTGATAAGTGCTTTTATTGAAAATTTATTGTCATCCGTTCATCAAAAGATCACTTCAGTAAATGTAATTTTATTACATTCAAAAAATACTGATTGGAGATATATGTATGTATTTAAAAGAGATGGCCCATGACACCATATTGTGAAATAGACATTAAGTGCTTAATCCAGATGCACGAACTCAATATTCCAATTCGATGTCGTTTCTATAAACATATACACATACACGTCGGCCCACGAGCACATCCATTTCACAAACGTGTCCAAGAGATACGAATGGCAATTCTTTGATATAATTAATTATATCGATTGACTTGCACTTAAAAAAAGCTCAAAGGTCAATATTAATTCGCCTTCAAACACATTACAGCAGTAATTTCATACCATATCGCACCTGTTCAACAATTTGCAAAATTGAAATGTTTAATATATCGCGTGCAGGCGTGTATTCGTTTTCATGTTGTTTTCATCTATATACATTTTATTGTAATATTATATTATAAGTACACTCATTGTCGGCACAGTGTCACAACATAAATTATGTTGTCATGTTACATGTTTTCTCTCTTTTGCTCTCTTCTTCGTTTCCTTTTTCGTCTCATAATCGTTTCTACATGCGCTGCGAATCATTCATTCTTCCACAAAGCAGTGTAAGCGTTCAATTGACATTATTGCCAAAGATGCCAAAAATGTGCCTCTAATAGAGCCTTTTTTCAGATGGAACCAAACAAGAAACGAGAGAAAGAGCGATGGATAGCAAGATGTAGATAGTAAAAATGAGAAGCACGAACGTTCATTTCATTTGCATTCTAAATAGGAGCACAAGCGCAGAAAAAAAACCATCAATGCTTAAAATGAGCAGACAAGTGACGATGTGCAAAAGGCAGAAAAAGTAGTAACAAAAAATTGAATTTATATCATCACTTTTGCTCAAAGGCGCTGCTAACGTACAATAACTATAACGAAAGCAAAACACAGAGCTAAAGCGAATAACGAGAGATGGAGAGAGAAGAGAGCCAAAAAAATATTTAACTAACTAAAGATTCTGTATGCTTGTCGGCTGTATGTTCTATGCAGTAAAAATGTCAGTGGGTACTTGAAGCTTTTTTTTCCGGGGAATACTACGAATGGCAAATGTAAAATGGTTAGAGGAAGAAAAGCTTGTGCACTGACTAGGGAAAAATTCAAAACGACAATAACTTATACTAACACACTCGAGAAGTGATAGAGTGTGAAATAACACACAGAGTATGATATGATAAGTATTTACGCTGTACACGCGCACCTCTCAACATCAAAACATACGCTATTTACACCAAAACATCATTGACACCATCACAAGATTTTTGCATAATTTCCATGCTCTCTCTCTCTTCCTCTCTCTCGCTGTATATGTGTGCGTGTGTGTGCTTTTTTTCTCTGTAGCGTTGAATTTGTCGGTATAAACAGCACATCAAAAATGAAATGAGAACAGCAAACGACCACGAATAATGAAAAACACGTTGTAATAGCGTCAACTCTCCGTTTGGCGAACAACGATTATGTTATGGGATTAGTTGAGATAAGTGAACGGGCGCTGAGTGGTAGGGGAGGACTCTTGAATTATATGCAAGTGGATTCATTCACATTGTGTGCGCGTGTTAGTGTGTAAATGCAAATATACACAGAGATTGTATCATTGATTTAAGCTTGTAATTGCCCCCGCGACAACAACTGGCTCAAAGGGATGGTTGAAAAGTCATTCGCACTCGCAGCAAAAAAGCATTGGGAACATATTTTTGGTACCATACGTTTTTGTTTTGGCTGCAGTGATATGCGCGCGCGTGTGGGTGTCTGTTGTGAATGATGCATTGACGATTTTTCTACCAACTACATTTTTTTAATTTTAAAAATGTTATGTGGTAAAAATAAAATAATGAGTGTCCTTTGTGACAGTGGAAAACATATGCGTTTGTTACTATCATTATTGCTATTCTTGGAAATTTTGAGCAAACCTCACATTTACTTCGAAATGAACTGAAAATCAACGTATATTCTGCATGACAAAAAACGGAACTTTGAGTTGAAAACCTCTTTTTTCTTGATTATGCTATTCTCTATGAAAATTCTTCATTTTTTTGTATAAAACCTTGATTCAAACGTCTAATTATTTTTTACTTTTCGTCATTTATTAGTTGCTTCACTTTTAATGAATCACGACCAAAAGAGAGAAAGACATAAGTAAGCAGTTTTGTTTGAACAGTGAAAATGCGATACGATACGGTCTACGACAAAATACGTAAACTAAATACGAGAAAAAAGGAAATAGAATAAAAAATGGCGAAAGAGTGAGAGACATACTTGATGCTTATTAACGTGCAATTTACAAAGCGAAAATACTTGTCTCATTTGAACCCACGACCTGAGATTACGTGCAGCTGTTTCTCAATTTAAAATGTTCACTGGCGTTTGACAAGTGTGCGTGCATGTGTATGTGTAGTATTATATTGATGTAATATTTTGTCGTTTCGAGATTTCGAATTTTATGCGATACAGTTTTTTCCATGAAGAACCAATGAAATTGTCGCTAGGGGCTTTCATCATTCGTTCATACAAATTTATACACAATATTCACGTCCTATTCATCATATATACGATTAAAATTTCTCGCCTATACCAGTGAATAAGGTGTATTTTAAACTGCAGTGTACACACATACACAGTATAGCTACACAGAATCGAAGAAGATCCGCACAAAAGAGAATGAAAAAACATGCCATAGACGAAATATACACGAAATATACACCAAATATATGCAGTTATGCACATTTATTTGCGCGTATTACAGATGATTTTGCAATATACATAGTTCACTATTTACAGTATAAATCGTATACATTTGAAGATAAAAGCCCCTAGGATTGTCGCACCATCATTGCTATAATCATATTATTAAGACCATAAAATGATTTTATTTCTACATAATCATTAAAACGCCATATACGCGTTACAGGGTATACACAAACACATTCAACAGTTTACATAAATTCGTGCATGCCAGCAGTGTTTATTGAAGGGAAAAGAATAAAGTTCTGCAGCGGCGGTAAGAAAATGGCAACAACAAAAACAACACCAATTAAATTTCTTGTTGCTTTTGTGCCAGAAACTTTGAAAGATAAATAACTTGTTTAGTAGTATTTGCCGTGTTGTTTGAATTGCGTTTTGCCGCCAGTGGCCCTAGTCAAACTCACACACTCAATACTCAGAACGAATGAAAAAAACAAACGACCGAATATAACGCTAAAACATATAAAAGTGGTAACGTTTGTCAATATTTGATAAATAAACTTGCAGTCATTTTGATAAAATAATTCATCGGTTTCATTGATGAATTTAATGTGAGTAAAATGATATCGAATGAAGTTAATAGTTGTTGGATTGAATGGTTTTCACCAATGTCACTCACGAAGAGCGTGCTTGCTGGGAATGTGTTAGTGTGACTAACGTTATTTGTATTAGTGTGTGATGTACACCAATACGAACTCAGGAGCGGCTCCTGACAAGTACGGCACGCTCTTCTGAGGCGCTGCGCTCGCTAATCAGGCGCGTTCTTCACAAGTGCGATTTCATACTCTGGTTTTTACTAAAGATGGTTTCTTCCATTCATCTCATTCTCTCAGAGAAAGCGAAAGTAATTGTTGATTTTGTGCTTATTTAATTATTTCAATTTCTCTTTATGAAGAAGAAAATGAAGAAAACCAGTGACAGTAAGTTATTTTACCTTTTGTAGAAGTTAAATACACAGTTTACCTACTGACTACTTTAGATATGACGAAAACTTTTCAAATATTTCGTTGTACAATCATTCATCCCATTGGTCGAAAGACAAGTAAAATACGATTGAGAAACTTAAACCAAAGAGTCAAACAAACAATAATAGCATGTATTCGATACGAAGAAATTTTGAGTATTCAGATCAGACGGTGCAGTGTTACCTTTGATGTAAAGATGAACGAAGATAATGTCGAAATTCGAGTGTAGGACAATTGTAAAAGCGTACAATTAATATCTAAGATATTAAATACATCTTTATATCGAATTTATACTTAGCACACGTGCTTCAACATTCAACCATATGCTGTAATTTTAAAAGATGAGCGCATTAACGTATTTATTTCAATCACACGCTCAAAATGAATTTAATAAAAAACGAAACCGAAAATTTAATTTGCTTTCGCCACTGCTGCTCTTCACTCACGAGATTTTTTTATATAACATAAATCATTGCACCCGAAAAATACACTTGTCTGCGTGTAACTTACTCCATCTTAAAAATCGCAACTAAAATTGATGCAGAGAGGAAGTATGAGAAATATACACATATTACACGCGAGTGCATATCTAAAACGCACCGAAGTTTCATCAATTAATTTGTGGATATTTTCATATGAATTTATTACGTTTCTTCGGCATATTTTGAAATTCAAACATTTAATTTATTTTTCACATGGTGCTGGCTAAATAAATGATCGAACGAAATATGTGACGACGACACGATTGAAGATTCAACTAAAGACATAAACATTCGTACGTTTTTATTATAAATATTTGATGACTTTCAATTGAAATGCCGTAAAATTATGTTTTCCCCCCGGATGTATTGAGGGAACAGCTTTTGTTTTACGATGAGCGTAGAGTGGTGCGATGAAATAAACGTCATTCAAACGTTGAATCATTTCACTTTCATTTGCCGTCAGAACCATTGACAATTAAATGCGCCTAAACATGGTAAAATTTATTTGAAATCAAATCAATGAATCTTCTCGAACGAAATACTGTCACCGTGATTTCTCAAGTAATACGTACGATGAAAACTTTTACAAATACGCCGTCGTACATTTTTCGGGAGAATTCACTGGGGTGGAGTGTATGTGTTGTCTTTCGTTTGAGTCGTAATTGCCATGTGTATCTGTGTAAATTTACACATAGCGCGAATCAAGATCAATACGTAATATAGGGACCCCATCGACAATAATAATAATGAAATGATGGAAAATTTCAATGAATATATCGTCTTCCGAGTACTCATTTGTGCTTGCGAATACACAGTGGCAAGAATGTACGATGTGCATAATTAATTTAGAAATTGGAATATTTATTTCGGTTAAACCGCAAATCAACAGCAATAGCATCGTTATTCAGACCCCGGGGCTTGTCATCACGGAGGGATCTCTCCTCACAATTTGAAATCAACTCGTGTGAATCGCAAAAATACGAAAAGGTAGTAAACGTGGTACTTAATTTATTTGCTTGGTGCGCGCACATTCCAAAATCACGTCGTATCATCGACATTTCGAAAATGGATGGACGCTAAAATCAGTGAAACACACATATTGCTCGAATATCGAAACCCCTTGCTCCATCTCCTTCATTGAAACGAAACACGTTGTCTAGCGAAAAATTCCAACCACTGCAAATGTTTTTATTTATTTTTGTTTGGTTGTTGTTGTATCGTCGTCAAACAATAGAATATTTTAGCACAACATGAAAAGATATCGGATGACATTATTTATTCGAGTGGCTATGTGTTTGTTTTTCTAGTTTTCTCAAAATATTTTTGAGATTTGGTTTCGTTCATCGAAAGTGTGAGTGTTTTTACTCGCTTGATATTTTTAGTTAACTTTCAATGCACGCATTTCACTCCTCAAATAAAAGGAAAACAATCGTTTCATCTCCGATTGTATTATAAAGCGTCATCTGGCTGGGTTTTTTATCCTTCCTACTGTTGCCAAAAACTTATTTTCCTTTTTAGCAATCGTATGCAAATTGCATCACACACCATATTTAATAGATATTATTTATGATACGATTTGCACGCCAGACGAACATCGTTTCACACAATATAGTCAAGGCTTATGGCGAATTTCTAATATGTAAATTTGTTGTTTGTCATATCTTCTTTAAGGCGGTAAGAGTAAGCGGAGCGTTAAAGCTCTTCCAAATAATAAAAGCAAAAAAAAAAAAAAATTCTTTACAAAGAGAAACAAAGGAACGGATTTGGATTTGTGTGAAATAGTAAAATCAAAAGCGAAGAAGTTAAATGATTTTCCATCCATATTCGATTTACGTCGGTGCTTTGAAACAAACTACACTATTATTTATAATGTCTTTTATGCGATGAGTCGATGGGACAAAAAGGCGGATTCCGAAATGTCGATTGAAATATATTAGCTTTCGGCATTGATGATGTCTGATTTGAGTAAGCATGCATACGACACAAAGTGAAATACGAAATTTTTCGATACGAATGAAGATGGAATGCATAAATCACTTAAAAGTGTGTCAACGAGCTAAAGTGGAAGATAGGCGACGGATAAATAGGCAATGATAAAAGACGTTGAATTGTTTGTATGTGCTTTTGGGTACACAAATTTTGGTGTTTTGAGTTGACTGTGCAGCATTTTCGCAATGCAAATGCCAAACGCGATTCGGGTGCGTGTACATTATATGGAAATTTGATGTTGAAAAGTCGTACTGCCATATCAAATATTAAACATTGTGTCTGAAAATCAAATGAAAATCAGTGAGAGGATCCAATAGTAAGAAAGGCGGCACACCGAACCAAAGAAAAAATCGCACACAAACTGTAAAAATACTGAATGAGACAAAACTGGTTGATTTTATTATTGGCACCAGCAACCAACATACGGCACCAGCAACCAACATACAAATGTGCTCTTATTTTCTACCACATATGGTGAAAATGTGCCGTTTGTTTGCTCAAAACGAGGTGCTCACATACGTATGCACAATGTGTCATCAATTCATCGGTTGTCACAGTCGCTCGAAAATGGCTAGAACTTTTTATATAATATTATTAAAATGACACCCAAAACATAAGCGAAACGGATACAAAGTTATGAAAAAATAGAAATGAGAAAAAGCATATATGCATTAAGAAAAAAAAACGCCGTCGAAATTCATTTTTGATGATACATTATAATTATTACGGAAAATCTCGAATGTTCGTTGGTGTGCAAAGTTTTGTTTTATTTTTCTACATCATTTTTGTGATCCCAAAATGAACAAGGGAGAAAAGATTAGTGAATTTATTTCACAGCATTCTCATTTCGACGGGCTCTTCCTTCGTGTATTCTGAACATCCGATATTAGTGAAACATTAGTTGAATGATTCATTCTTAAGCGAGATATGAATGCGTGTAAATGCGTCATCCATGCTCTCTTGATAAATGCTCACGCTGTTTTCCGCTGATCTCTTCTACCACTAAGCGCGCTTAATAAATCACATGCTAATGATTGGTTGGAAATTCCAACTTGGAATTTGCAATACCTTTTTGCAACAAATCAACAAAAACCAAAATACGGCAGAGTATTAATACATGTCGAGTCTCTATTATCGAACGAGATATAGACAGATTGAGGCGAAAAAACGTGCAGAGAAAATGAGAAGATAAGGGAGAACGGAGATACTTACAACGCATATTCGACTTCGAAATAATTGTTTTGGTTATTATTCAAAATTGCTTACGATCTGCATGAAAATATCGCATCGCATGCAAATTAGACAGCAATTACAAGCAAACAGGCAACGAACATGTGGAAAATTTTAATTGTGCTTCTGCTATTTATAAAATTACTGTTTGCTGCAATGGCATAAAAGGTAGCAGCAGAAATTAGGAAGCATAAATCGGTTTTGAATCAACATCAACAACAATAATAATAACAACAACAAGACCAACATTTTTGATTGTCGAATGCATACACTGAATCTAGGGGGTAGACAAATGTCCAAAATGTAGAATATACTTTATATCTGGCATACATGTTGATTCGGTGAATCTTTAAGCTAAAACCACGATATCCGTGATTACGTGATTTCAAGATGGTGGCATACATACGTATTGAACTACACAAAGTCGAAGAATAAGAATAAAAAATCCATGAGTGCTGTGAGCACTTGTGTAGAGCGCACATGTATACAAATATGAAACATGTTATCTTGGATGTACATTGCGTATGTATTTATGAAAATAGTAAAACGAAGAATATTTCAATATCAGCGATTACATCGGTATTCGGAGATTATGAATACATGTGTCTATACCCCCTAGCACCGAATCATCATCCATGCCACTTTATATCATTCGTCTTCTTCCTTTTTCTTCTCATTTCAATCTCATGCCCGCTCCTAAACAAAAACATTGTCATCATAATCACTGCCGTCGACTTCATTATTCTGCACTAAAACATGCGTTCCCGTATGATAGTCGTTCGCTATCATCAGCAACAACAATGAAAACAGCGAACTGGGAGTAAAAAGTTGTTTCAGTCATGTGCGCTGTATTCAACATTTTCAGTAATTTATATTTTGTCTAATTCATGCATTTCTTTTACATTCATTTGTTTTCGATTGTTTTGTTTTCTTCGTCTGTTTCTGTTCTCTTATAGAAAAAAAGTTATATTTTATTTCGAAAGAAATAAGAAACTCTGGCAAAAGCGGTAAATTCTTGGCGAATTATAGAAACTTTGTTGTCTTGTTATATAAAATCCAGTTAGGTGAACAAAATCTATTGTACTCTTGCCGCCGCCCACATCTTGCCATAGCAAATTTTCGACGAATATCGCATTGAAAGAAGCAGAACGATTACAAAAGACGATGCGATTTTCGTTCGCAGTTTCTTGAAAAACAAATGAATTTTAATCCAAAATTATGCTGATAAAAATTCTATGAATTTTAATGAATTAATGTCAGTAACGGTTTTCCCCTATTCAAAGTAGATCAGGAAAATAATCAACTTCTTTTGCTCTCTCTCTCTCTCTCTCTCTCTGTCTCTCTCTCTATGCGTCATTTATACTTTTTAATTAATTTTGTTTCTAGCTGGAATGAGAAAAAAACTCCAATACACACAGTCAGTTCGTATTTTTAAAATCGGTAAACGAAATAACCGAAACGAATAATACGACCGTCATTGGCTCATTGTGAAATGAATCGGAACAATAAACGAATCGACAAATCGTTGTCCTTTTTTATTAAAAAAATATATAGAAAACTGGCAAATAAATATGAAAAAACCGATAAAAAATGATATAACAGAGAGAAAAAATGCTTAAATTCATTGGCAGAGCGTAGAGTCAAAAATATGTGTTGGCATGAAAATTCAAGTTGACCTGTAAATGGTGAGATTGACCAGCGATTAGGACGCTTCATGAAGCATACCATCTCGAAGAGATTTATCGATCATATAGAATCGCAGCATTGGGATGGATAGCAAATTTTCTATGCATTATGAGGATATCTAATAGCATCATGGGTCCTATTCAAACCAAAATAAATATCGCATAACCATCGACCAGAAAAAAAGGAGCACAATTTTCTACACACGTAAGCACACATTGCATAGATAATATGTATATACAAAGCTCGAATATGTCAAGCTTCCTATCTATACGTTTTTTTAATCGAACACACTGTGTTTCACTTCAATTTCGAATCGTTCGACTGGAAAAACGTTACGCACTTCATCTGATTGATACTATGCCAATACCAATAATTTGGTGTCTTTTCTCTCTATCACCCCACCTTATTCCCTTTCATTTTTGAAATGCATATTTGGTTTTGGACGGCATCGATAAAAAAGAAATATGCCGCAAATTTTTGATATATGTGTGAAAATGTACTGTGAGTGACTTTGGTTTCTGTTCGAAATTTTCATCCATGTGACACACACACACACACATGTGCATGTAGCCAAAATGAAAATCCACAACGCAGATTTATCGAAAACATTTTGCAAACTTTGCCAAAGTAGATAAAGCGTAAAATGGAAACCTTTAATTCAATGTCGAAGAGATAATGTGTCCGAATTTCTAAATATGTTCATATATACTTTGAGGGAATTTCAATCAATTTAGATCGATACACGTATGTTTTGCGAGATCACTTCTTTTTAAAATATTTCGACTGGGTGACATACAGTTGGATGGCTCAAATTTCGATCACAATAAATGATTACTTGCATTTACTTTTTTTATGCTGGTTTTGCACTTTGATTTTTAATTTACCTCTTTACATTGATGTTATTGCTTTTGTTGTGCATAAATACTTGCCGTTGAATGTGATACACATGTATGTTATATGTGTTACACACCTTTTGTAAGTGTCATCAAGTCAAAGTGACATGGGTCGCACAATTTAGACTCATTCAATTTACCATTAATTGCTACAACGTATGATAAAATGCATGAAATGAATCAAAGATATCAAGTATAAACGATGAAAGTGGGGCGCAGCATTGAAAAAAAATCAAAATATTTACCGCCGACATTGTGTAACATTTTTTTCCCTCTGAATAAATGTATATGTTTGCATTAAATCCGGCATTCAATTGGATTTCTTAGTACAGACTTACGCGTTCGCGTGTGATTCAATCTAGAAAAGTGTTCCGGTTTCAGAGGCAAATAAATATTAAGTGTATTTTACGTTGCGTATTAAATAAATAACACACACACACTCTTGTCGCTGATGTATCCCGATAAAAATTGTAACGTACTAAGTTTACCGACAAAGCGTAGGCAGAAAAAGAAAAAAAGAGAGAAAGAGCGTGAGGTGAAGAGCCAAGTGTTTCGATTGTATGCGAGAATAGAGAAAAATTTAATCGAGCGTGGACTAAAATTATTTACCCGTCTTTGGGCCATACACGAGAAAAAAACGCCGGCAAAAATTTGCATAGCATTTGCTATTCGCAAATTCATTGAAAGTGTGTCAACCTCATTACTTTTTGTCTTTCCATTTTTGCTAATGGCAGTGTCGTTAGGGAAATATAATGATGAAAGAAAAAGAAAGAAAATGCGCGTTTTTTTTTATTTGAACCTCATCGAATATTTGCGAAAACCAAATCGAGTTTCTTACGCTTTTACGACAATCACAATCAAACGGCACACATCAAATTCTACTGAATAGACAAATGTTCTTTTACATTCTCTTTTTAAGCTTTCCGTTTTTCTTATGTGCGTGTGTCGTATGTGTGTATCGTATTCATCAATTGACGATGAATCAAAGCCAGGTAATTCGAATATATCACTAAAATAAGCGTCGTACGAACGATTTAGTATGCGGGCGACAAAAGAGGGTACATCACACAATGACTTTTTTAATATATAACGACATTCCTATAAAGTCAGTCATCAAATCATATTCGTATAAAACGTATCCGAATGATAAATTGCAATCGATTGTCATTTCATTTTCGAAGCAATATCTCTGACTTACATATGAATCGTTCAGGCGAAAAAATAGCTCTTATTTTTATTCAAACAATACTGCTATATGAAGTTTTTTTTCACATAATTTATTTGTTATATTACAGCCAATAAACTATTTATAAAAAAAACACTTTAGGTCGCAGTATTATATGGAGAAAAAAAAGAGTAATTTTTTCGACGCAACGATTCATATCGTGGTCGGGTTTGATTGGTGTACATTTCATTTTGTATATGTGCTAGCAAGTATGTTGGCAAAATGCTGCGATAAATACATACAATAGTTTTGGAATTTTGTTTTTTTCCCATTTTTCGAACGAATTTTATCATGGTTGTGTTATATTTTTTATAGTAATATCATTTACTCGATGATTCTATTGTTATTGAGAATATCTATTCAAAGAATACTAGTTGAAAGAAAATGAATGGTTGGAGAGGGATGAAGAGAGAGAGAAAGGTGAAAGTAGCATTAGAATCGAATTCTTATGCATCCTTCGAGTAGACAAAAGAAAATTAAACAAACAGGAAAGTGAGGCTTGTAAGCACAACATACAAAAAAACGAAACAAATAAAAGGACAATGTAAGTGAAACGTGTGTATATGAACACTGAACACACACCGAGGGGGTAGACACAAATTTCAAGTGGTTGCAGTTTCTTCTAGCTTTTCTACGAACAAAAATTCAAAAATTCTGCTAATATTTCTTATATTGAACTGAATGAATTGCATCCATACAGATTACAATAGAATTCATTGTGGATGCTTTTCTATTGAGCAGAAATATTTCTATTCGAAGAAAGGCATTGCCAATGTATTTTGTATGGATGAAATTTTCCATAAAGAATAGCAGTGCCAATGTATTCTTTACATTTGACGGATTTCATTTGTATGAAAAAAAAATTGCCAATACTTTTCTTATGAACGAATCGACTTGAACATTTTTTTATTTTCATTTAGTAGCTTCTAGTATGCTCTAATTTTATATAGTAAAATAAATTTGTGTATACCCCCTAGACACATACACTCACTATCTCTCTCTCCACCCTCTCATGCCGCTTTTTTTGTATGTTCATGCTACTTTTTTCGCTTTCTTCGTAAAAAGTGTCTCTCTAACCAAGTTACGATATATAAAAGAACGAATGAAAAATGGATAAACATAAAGTTGAATGGCAATCAACGCTGACAAAGAGAAATGAAATGGAAAATCATTTGAGCAATAGTGAGTGTCTTTCTATGATTGTATTGAACAAAACGAAGATATATGGTATTTTTAATCGGTAGTTATTTTGTGATTACCAGTGGCATTAGAACTAAAATGAGCGACTGATATTCATTGTATTTGTGTATATCATGTCAATTTTTAAATCATCGCCTGTCATTCAATGAATGAGCATTGAGAAAATGTACACGCGCCTGCTGCTCATTTCATCTAAATGGCAACAATTCTATTCACACAAACAAATTGAAAAGCGTGCACTTAATTTCAAATGGAAGTTTTCAATTATAATAGAGATAGGGACAAAGAAAGAGAAAAGTCTGTATGTGTGAGAGAGAGGGTTAGATAAAACGAAAACCAATAAAATTCGAAACCTTATTATCTAATGCTCTTTTGGTCCCGTTTTCTTTAAAACAATGCACAAATAATGATTGTCCATTTTTTCCGTTCAATAAGCTTGTGACTTAGTTTTCACTCATTATTCATAGCAACAACAAAAAAACGAACAAAAAAGAAACACAATTCCGCGACAATTTCGTCAACCATCACCGATACAAATCGATTTTGGCGGTAAAACTACCATAACATAATTTCCACAACATTTTGATTGAAAAAAAACAAGAGAAACAGTCTTCATAAACTCAACAGTGCCAAAGCTGGAGCACTCGCCAAGCAGTCTATTCGTTTCGATTCATCACACATCCGATGTATTGTGATATTATGGGATGCATAATACGATGACGAGAGGCGAATGACATCGTTTGTTTACGAAGCACAAATAAAATAACGAAATTGTTTGGACAGGCTCATTGGAAAAATAGAATGAATGAAAACCGGATTTTTATCAAACTATATCGTTTTATGTTCGATGTTGGTCTCTTTCTCTATCTCTCCCTCTATTTCTTGAGTATTTTCTTGTTGTTGTTGCTGTTTCTGGACTTCATTTATGGTTATATGAATGGTATTGTTGTTGGATTCCATTGCGGTACGATTCGAAAATGCTATACCATATAGCAAATTGAACGAAGAGGAAGAGCGAGTATTTTGGTGTTTAGCGGGGTGTATGTTATGGTTGGAATGCAATCACGCTTCAAATACGAGACGCCCGACTGGCGAACGGCTTATGGTCGTATGGTTTGGGACGCATAGTAATGTTTATGTGGGGTTTTTTTTGTTCTTCGCTTTTATCGTTGATGCCAATGCCGCATCGTTTTGTTACCCAAACAATATAAACGTATATTATTCAGTTTGTTGGTATACACGATATTTTGATAATAAGACACAAACACACACACACACACACACATGCCAGAAAAAGTTTATTGCCCATTTTATAGTGTATGCCCACAGAAGTGCTGCGGTGAAATGTGTTGAAACGAAGAAATTACAGGAAAGAAATCGTTAACTAAAACGGAAAATGTATATTCTCTTTTGCCTTTGTTCTGATGACGTGGCAAAATCTTCACATTTTATTTAAAGCTCAAAGTCCACTCAACCAAAACGATTGATGTGGTTTTATTCGGCAGTCACATTCGTGGTGAATATTTATCAAACACATATATTCGACGACAATGCGTTATTTTGCATAATCGGCGATGAAAGAGCTTTTTTTCGAAAGTATCTTGTGTGTTTTATGGGTGAAAAGTTTAATTTATTTAAAAGAATGATTCAATTAGATGACATAAAATATGTAGTAATTAAGTTATATATGTTTTTTACTGTTATCCAAATTGTATAGGTAGCAATTGACCGATATTTGTTTTTTGAGCTATTGAACACACGAACAAATGTGATTTTTTGAATATATATATTTTCGAGCAACAGCTTTTGTTCTTTCGCTTGTTTTGTGCGTGTATAAATGCATGCAATTCAATGTATATTTCATGATTTAATCTAAAAGCGGATTAAACAGTATTTTATGTGCCTATTTCAATTGCTTTTTAAAGTCTATGACATTAAATTCATGAATGGGTCGCAATTCCCAATTTGTTTTAAACACACATTGCATTGTGGTAGCTTATGCTTAAAATGGACTCTCTCAATAACCCATATTCCCTCGTTGCCTCTTTTCGATTTGGGTTTTAAATTTTGTGATGTTTTTTTTTTCATTTGTTTTTCGTCTGTTTCTCGGACGGAAATGAAAATTTTGCCGTTACACAACTGCTAAACTGAGCGAGTTAAAGTAGCATTTCGTTTCGTTATCACTACAAACAAATCGATTCGCTCATGCAAAAGGAATCGAGTAAAAAGCATGGAAAAACCCTTCGAGTCAAACATTGCGTTAGTTTATTTAATAGTTATCGTATCGAAGCACTTTGTATACTTTTTTCTATTGCGGAAATTATGTCATTTCTATTTCATTTGCGTTACATCAAAGTGTATGCTATTTCAAGTGGAAAAAGAGAATGAAGGGAAAGAGTTAGAGAGAGAGAGAGAGAAAGAGAGAGAGAATAAAATGGTTACATTCTAAAATGCAAACGGTACAATGGCGAGCTTTTTAAATTACATATCATATAATTTAGCATGAAATGTTGTGGTGGCATTTGATTTTCGATTATTGTCGAATGTGGGTGAGTTTGTTCGAAGCTAGAATTTCAAGCATACGTTCAATTATGGCGGCGATAAATTAACATCTATGTTGATAAAATTTCATTCAATGCAGTTGAAAATGATATGCTGACACATCATTGACATATATTCCGAAAAACCAATCAATATACACGTAAATTGTCAATCGGGGCTTATGGCATTGGCAGTGCAACGGCGATGTCGATGACAGAACAACGAGATTAATGGAGAATAGTTTAATTAAACGTGAAATTATGTGCATGTGTCAAGTTGAAATAATGCTTGATTGTTGAAGCCAAAACGCTGTGATTTTATACATTTTATCACACAAGACCACATTTATTAAGTAATATCGTGTTCTATGTTTTTGCTGTTTCTTGATTCCATGCTTCCTGTTCTCTCTCTCTCTATCTCTCTCTCTGTAGTATAAATGAATGTCATAAAATCCATACCATGCCAGTTGCACTAAATAATCTTTTTTCATATCAATTTATCATTTTTTGGGCATTTTCTATAGCGGAAATCTTTTTCGCATTTTATTTACACATGCAATGTTCAAAATAATAATCATTCAGGGACCGACGACTCATACACACACGCACACACACACTTTGTCTCTGTTGAACGTGTATGTTACAGAGTCGGTGTGTCAACACCGATACAATGAACGACACAAAGGTTGACGGTAACCGGTCCCACGAGAAAGAAGCAACAAAATCTTTTTACATTCTCTCTTCGCCTGGTTGTTTCATATAAATTTAATGTTGGTTTGCAATAGCAAAGTTTTTATATTGCAAGAACCGAGTGTAAATCGAGCGATAAAAATGATCGTCAACCATTTAAACGAGAATGGAAAATGTTCATCCGAATAAAATCATCACGTTTCATCGAGCAGTAGTTTAATGTGTCCAACATAAATTGTGTAATAATAATAAAATAAATAAACATACCTGTGGAATTGAAGTGGTGTGTATCAGTGATACAAACGTGCTGTCAATGTGCCGCTCACATGATGTCAATGATATTTACAAAATTGATAATAACACAACTATTTATCTTTGTAAAGGCGAGAAAAACCGAATCCAATTATTTTGTACACCATCCAGTGTTCAAAGAGTGTGCATTTTTATTTGATGTTCACAGATTTGTTAACGAGAGAAATAAAAATGTATGAAAAGAAACGATTTTTTTGTACTTCGATGCGTCTGAAAAGATAATTTAAATTGACATTTTAATTATTGAGACATTTTTGGATGTGTTTATGTTTGTATGTATAATTTCATTATTAAACTGTGTGTATTCAAGTTTGAAACTAACTTCAACATTTTGACGTTTCATTTGAACGATTGTCATTCCATTACTTATGTAAGAAACAACAAATCATCAATATATTACATTGCTATACGAATGAACAATGTTTTATTTACTTTTTACCAGTTTTACATGTTTTTCATAATAAAATTTTATTCTCGATGTTGTACATTGAACTCAGATCGGCTGCCTAAATGGACAAGTGCAAAGAAAACGTTTACATAACAGAAAAAAATGTGGAAAGGAAATGATGGAGAGCAATCAAGTAAAATATACCAAATGCTTGCGACAAATAGACTAAAATGGTAATATTCACTAACAAAAAAATAGAAACAAAAAAACGCCAGCATCTAATATTGAATGAGTGCGCACAAAACGCTATTTTTATTTTCATATTTTGTCATTTTAGACATTTTGAAGGAGTATCTTTGGTGTGCGCGAGTTGAACGATGACAATTTATCGGTTCCCTCGTGCGCTTGACGAAATTTCATATAACGAAAATAATGCTGTTAAACGTGAACAATTTCAAATAAATATATGGTACTATTGTTGTTGTACACACGATTATATTCAAAGCAACCGTCACTCTCTTTCTCACTTCGTCGCTTGTGCGTGCTGCATACGAAATAAAAATTTTTTCATTATCTGTTGGCGTGTGAAAATTGACAGATCCTTGTTGTTTAGTGAATGAAAAATGCAAAAAGAAACAAGCATACGCAATGTACCTACTATCTGAAGGGAGATAAACAATTGGAACAATCAATCTTCTAACCCAACCTACACATGAAATAGATAGAGAAATCTCTTATTGGGCATACATACAGCAAGCAATGTGTCAGACGTGACAGTCGATTCATTCAATCTTATTCCAAGCAAAGGAGAAAAAAGTTAAACGACAACAACACACACACATACACACACAAACACTTGATTTGTTGTTCCTTTCGAAAAATGAATTCAAATCACATTATTTTCTAGTTGACCAACATTTGATTTACTTAATTTTACCAGAAAATTAAGCACGGATTCACGGCGGCTGGGTGAGTTTATATTTCCGCATGATTTTTACTTTAAATCAATATTTAAAAAAAAAAATCATCCGAAAAAGCAAAATCGTTAGGCGTCCAATTCATGGGAGTGACAGGCTACAGTGATTGTAGCAAAACCACTTAACCTGTAATCGTTACCATATTATAGTCATAATAGTTTATCTTAATTATGTTGCCGACATTTAATCAATTCCCTGCTATTGTATGCGTGGCAACGCTCTCCTTTCTGTATCCACTTTGCTGGACACGCACGATACAAAAAGCAATAAAATCTGTGCGGGGAGGATTACTTGTGCGTTTGACTTAAATCTACGAATGTTATCTTTTGTTTCTTTGTTTCGTTACATATTGATGTCGATGACCTCGTTTCAATCATTTCGGATCAATGGTTCTTTAGCTTGAAATGTTCGACTCAATAAACAAATATATCGCATAGTTGGTTGTTGAACGCTGAAAAGTGAGTTGAAAAAGCTTAAAAGCAAAAAACTCCGGCCTGTCAATTGAATTTTGCGTTTTCAATAAATAAAGTCATGTAAACCTATCTTACAGACCATATGAGTAAATTCTCTCCATTTAATTGAACATTTATTCCAATTTCAATGATTAATTTTTGTTTCACCAGTTCTTTTTCTTTTTCATGAACTGACAACATCTTTTTTTCCTCTACCCAAAAGTTTTTTTCGCTTTACACACACTCATATATATATACTTAATAATTCAATGACACTGATTTTTTCACAATTTCACGAACAATTGAAGCTAATTTCAACAGTCGAAAAATAGTATGGTACACCCGTGTAAAATAGAGCATTACCAAAGTCAAACCTGTTATAGGCAACGCGAAGGTGCGGGCACTTAGAAATATATGTTATATATTCCTGCACTTCTTCGGTTCGAATAACAGCTTTTTCCAAAGTCCATGTCGAAAGCGTTCGCATTTTGAACACTCATGCATGCCCTTAAAGAACAAACATAAAAGAGAGACATAAATACAATCTAAATCTAATTGAGCGCATTTTCCGGTGATTTCAGTGTAAGGAACAAGATGAGATACTTTGAGTTGAAGAAAACGATACATAATGTATAAAAGCATGAATGCGATTTGTTTTCATTTTATAATTTTCTCCAATTCAGTCGCATTCTGACTTATTTCGATTTATTTACCCATGTGACAATATAGTTAATTTGTCGATTATTATAGCATTTATTTCGCTTGTATGTTTGTTTGTTGGCCTGCAGGCATCTTGTCGTTGACAACGTAAACGGAAATATGTATGCTTTTTTCCCCTAGAATTGGTATGTTTGTGAAGGTGGCATCAGCGGTGGTTGTTGTGGTTGGTGTTGCAATATTTGCAAACCATTTTATCGTTACGTTTGATGTGTTGTAAATCATAATAAATTCATAAGATATTTACAATTTACGGAATAGTTCAATGGTTTTGGATTCGAAATAGAAATGGTGGTTAGCACATAGCTGTATGACGTACTTCGACTTGGTTGCGATGAATCAAGATATGCATATAGATACATAGAGAGATCCAGTGGGATGATAAACAGTAAACAGTCAAACATAACGAATAAACATTTACAATTGGAAACGTTTAATGTAGAGTGTATAAATGGTGTGCGAGTGAGAAAATGTGTTAAAACTTTGGAAAACAACCAATTCAAATATACTTGGTCGATTCATACATTCAAATGGACAATCTACACTTGACCACATTACAAAGACATATATATACAAACACACGCACACAGTACATTTGAAAGAGGTTGCTGTAATTTCTATCAAATAGCCAAATGATTCACATGACCATTTGCTATATAAAATGCACACACTCATCTCTATTTTACGTCGACCGGTTCGACAATTACATGATATCAGCGAACATTGCATGACCGAAAGCGTTTATTTCACTTCGTGTGAGTAAATCGCATTAACAAGAATAATTTTCAACGTTGGAACGAAAAATTCGGATTTTTTATTCTTTATTCCAGCATCGAAAGGTAGTTTGCAGCATAATAATGCTTTTCGCATCAATCTACTTCAGTGGTAATTTCCGGAGATGGTCATCCTAGCAACCGAAATTCAAGCATTCACCATTATGACGATTTAGGTATTCTATCACTACTTTACCCACACCAAATCGTTTTATCAACACTAAATGTGTGTATGTGAATACGTTAAATTGTTTTCTTATGCAAAAGTGGTCCGAGAATGATAATTGATCATTCTTAAAATGGGTCGGCTGCCTAATGAGTATATGCCAAATATCAAACCATAAACAATTTCATTCCTTTAATGTTATACATTTCTTTTTCGGTTTTTTAACGAGTACACATATCTAAGTAGTTAAGTTTTAATATGTATAGCACTTGGCTTTTCGTGCAATGGAAATATTTCGATTTAACGTTACGTACATATGATATATAGATATTTTTGGGTACGGTTCAAACGCGGAAAAGAGTATGCTGTGTGCACACAATAGGTTGATATGCAGCAGCAGCACTAAGCTTTACATGCTGCCGCCGGATTCATACTAAATAAGATCTGTTCGAAGTGAAAAAAAGCAACACATTTCCACACATCTACCAGAAACTCTCTCGTTCACCATACTCCGACGGTATATCGAACAACCAAGAGAACGGCGGCGAGAACGAGAGGATGGCGAGAAAGAAGGATGGATAGAGAGTGAGCGTATATGAAGAGTGAATGCGGTAAAAGGAAAAAACCACCAACAATTGAATATGAAAAATAAAGAGGCAAAAGTAGGTTATTGCACTTGTGTAACAGTTCTATTTCATCGTAGATTCATGCTTTATTCTCTTCATACTCGCCCCTATGATTTTATTATGCAGCCGCTGCTGTTATTATTGTCGTTTTTGTTGGTATTTTTTCTTCTTCTTCTTCTTTCTATCTCTGTTTTTTTTTTTGTATTCATTTCATTTGCCTCCTTCAAGCTTTCTCTGTTTGTCTCTCGTCACTTGAAAATTATGTGTATGAAGTTTTTTGTCGCTTTGTTCTCTTTTTTCTTACATTTTGTAATGCTATGGCAATAGCCAATGACTGAAAATGGCATGCTGGCAATAAATGACAAAATAACGATATAGAACAAAGCCAGGCCAACGTAATCAAAACGTGGAAAAATTTAAAGAAAAAATGAACGAAAGAAGTTGGATTCAAAACCAAAATATCATTCGCACATTGCATAAATGCAACAATAAAGGAAATACCACCACGACTGTAACGATGGGGGGAAAAGGCAGTGGGAAAAGAACAAACCGATCGTCTGAAGTTAAGTAACGTGTCAAAGTGATTGCAAATGGTAAAACGTGAACACACAAATAATAAATATTTTTTTTTTGTATATGTTTCTTCGTCTTTTTTTATTCTCGGTTTCGTTTTAAACACACATAAAAGTTCTATAGTGAACACCATTGTTGAGAATGAAATTGAGTGTATGACTGCAACATTAAACGACATGAAAAAACAACAACAAAAAATTACACTCAATGTGAAATACGAACGATAGAAACAAATAAGCAAAATGGCACACACACACACAGACACAAAACCACAACCGAACCAACAAAAGTAGGCAAGTTGAATTGAAAATTAATAAACATAAAATGAAACTTATGGGTTGTTAAACACATCGATTGAATGATCAAAACAGGCAGAATGGTTACGTATTTGTGTGTTTATGTTAATTTCATCCTTTCACAGAATCAATTATTGATCGGTTGTTTGTTACTGTTTGTTTTTCCTCATTACATATTCAAAAAAAAAACAAACTCTTTTGCCGTTTAATTAGTTCATTTACCTTTTTTAAGTGGAATTTTTCTCGTCTACTTTGTTTATCTTTTTGTTTATTGTATTTAGTTTTTTGTTTATAAAAAAAGCTCTCGCGTCCGATTTGTGTGCAACACCATTTTCAAAAAAAAAAACGGGAGCGTATTTCAGTTTTTGCTGTCTTCTTTTCGGTAAATCGATCGGTGGTTTATATTATTTTTTACATCGCACTCGTTTTGGTTAAATAAGCTGTCATGAGAATTTAGAACGATTATTTAATACACAGTGGTCGAATCGAACGCACCAGTCGACCCGAACAATTGTTTGTTTTTCTATGGATTTGCCTTCAGTCAAATTTTATATCAATTTCAAGCTTTTCTTGATTACGAAACGGACAAACAACATTTTATTTTTGATGAACACTTTGGGTGTCGATGTCATTTTTTCTCATTGTGATTATTTTCTTTTTGAAAACCGGGCATCCGAATTTCATTCGCCCCTTTTTCGTGACACCACGATAATGATGATATTTTTGTTTTTATTTTCTCGTCTTTTATTATCGTCGATTCGATACGAAAAAAAAAAATAATCGTTTCAGAATTAAATGTGTAATACTTGGTGATACCGTGTTTCTTTTTTTGTTGTTCGTCTTCTTTGTTTCGAATTTTATCAGATAAACTTCTCGTTGGTGAATGAATTTATGTTTTAGGTCAATGTGTATATATGCACACAAAATGTGTATATTTTTCCGCGTCCGACTTTGTTACCATTCAGTTTACGACTGAAACGGTGCCGTTCGATTGCCTGTGTGTATAGTAATTTTCATGTTGATGCCGTCGTTTCTTACTGCCGTTCTTACTGCTACCACTGTCTGATTGTGAATTATTTTCCAAATAGCGTTTGTGAGTCAAATGCACGAGTGACAATAACATCACAACCATACACTACGGCACACGCATACAAGCGCACACAAGCACCACTGTGCCATCGCCATAGTTGTGGAAAGTGGAGGAAAAACGAATATTTGAATTGATATTGGCTGCAAACAAGCTCTTGCATGTGATAGTCCTCATGCATATATACACATACAAAGAGCGAGGAAGATACGTACACACTCGGCGGTGCTTATACTGCAAGCACATCAAGCTTATACGTTATTCTGTGTCGCGTGCTTATTATCCACCACCACAATGCAACGACCAAATCGTGTAGCATATGACACATCAACAAACGAACGAACGAAAAAAAAAAAGATAAACACATCGCGAAATGAATTCGCGACTATCGAAGGAAAATTGATAGCAATAAGGGACAATAATATATGACGAAACAACCTACCGTTAGATAGACAAATTGATAGAGAGAGGAGGGTAGCCGCTACTGCGATTAACAAAGACAGCATACAAAATGTAATCAAAAATAAACAATGAAATATAAATTTCGCTATAATGGCACACAAAAAACGCGCTCGATTAATATAAACAAATATTTAACCGAGATTTTCAATCGAATCGCATTGCACAGTACCGATCGACCAAGAAACAATGCGTGTATGAGAGAAGAGAACGAATAGTGGACGTGACTCGAGTAATTATGATATCGCGCTTAACATTTTCTCTTGTTTGCACATTTAAAAGGCGTTCATTTATTGTTTCGTTTTTTTACTTGTAAAAATCACATTCTAAATGTCTCGCATATAATGACTCAAAGATTGGGGTCGTTTTGTTGTTCTTCTTTTTTTTTAGTAAAAGCGTTTAATTAATTGTTTGCGAACCTCTTGGTATTTCAAATATTATGTTGTATTCTTTTCGGAGGATTTGTTGTCGTTATTTTCTAGTAAGTTAAGCACGTTCATTCGACCGACCCGAACAGTATTCGCGCGCAAGTATAACACATACCCCGTTCACGATGGCTGACGAGATTCATAATATTTGTGCCCTATATTTTTCAAACGGTTGCATTTTTAAAAGCGAAGTGGTGTTGCTGGAGTGCACATTGGTCACAGATCACGTTTCATGTCTTCAAAATTGATATTAGTCTTTTTTGTGGTTAGAGTAAAGGGTACCTCTTTATCCCCTCTGATGATTCTTGTTTTATTTCGATTTCGTTTTCTTTTATCGTTGGATGATATAATTGTACTTTGGAAAAACATCCGCATTCCGATATGAACATATTGTGCCGGTGTGTTTGTGTTTCGAAATCATATGATTCCATGTGCATGTCACATCAATTTCAATATTATTTTCTGTGTCAAACATGCGCACCATCAACCCTTTGTATTTTGGTTTAGATTGCAAAAGTCCTCTCAAATTCGTTCTCTCTCTCTCTCTCTGTCTGTTTGTATGTTCTCTCTCTCTATCATACTATATTTTATTTATTGAGAAAAGTGTTTGCTCAAAAATAACCCTCGCTTCATATTCGCACGAGATTTTTGCATATGCACATATTGTTGCTTACTGTCTGTATGTGTCGAGTATGTTTGAAGTGTGTATAAGTTTTTAAAGTTAGTCTTTTGATCCCTGTGACTAATACATTGCCTTTGGTACTTACATACATATAAGCGATTGAGAATAAAAGTGGAAATAGGACATACCGTGAGATCATGTCTTCAGTAATTTGGCCGGTGGGCGCTGGTATCGAAGATTTTTTGTTGAAGATTCAACGAATACGACATCTATTAAAATACATAAAGATTTTTGTTACTAAAGAACACACTGACTCTGATTTTGTGTGTCCGTTTGTATTGCAAATTCTGCACTCAGTCGTCAACCGTAGCTGCTTGTACAAAATTTACAACACACACGCATACACAGAATCGGTGTCAGTACTAATACGTTTGCAATACAGCTATATAGTTCGCTAGAGCTGTGTCAAGACAGCAGTAGTAACGAAAATCTTTATTGTCTTTAATAGGTGGCGTATTGTTGAATTTTCAACAAATATTTCCATACAAAAAGTGCTTCACCAGCGCCCACCGAATTTGACGATATTATCTTGATGGTAAAAGGTTGTGTAGTGTTTTTGGTTTTTATAATATCGAATGCCTTAGTTTCAAAACATGATATTAGTTATATCCATTTTTATGCTTTGCCATTCTGCGTTTAAGCACGGATGCTTCGTTTTAAAATCGCTTTGGTGAATTCACAATTATATTTGATGTGCTGTAGCAGAAGTGGATTAAATCCGAAACTTTGACTTTGTATTAATTTTTCGGTAACAACCTTCGAAATAATAATTAGGGATGCTGCACGTGGAGGCTAATTGTTCATATTAACATTATCGAATCGATGATACAAGCCATAGATTTTATGATGTTAACGAAACAGAACGGAACAGCAATCAAATTAAACATAAAATATATAGCGACTAAGGCCAAGAAACCCCTCCGAAATGCTTACCTTAAATGTTAGTCATAAGTTATGATTCATGGTAAATTCTATGTCAACAGAAGTGTAAACATAAGTGGGCAGACTAACAATTTCAGGGGTAAATACGGGAGTTAATTCCCTCCTACATGAGAAAAATTCTATACAAAATCGTGAATTTTGTATGGCCCATACAGTATGGGGTAAAGAGAAACATTGATATCTCAGCAGAGGAGGTAATTACCCTGTCTGCTCATCTATAAGAGATTGGAAAACGAAACTAGAAGAGAAAAGTTTAAAACTGATGGCGAATGGCTGATGAATCAAAAAAGGAAACACCAAATAATTCGGTGGTACGCTTAAGTGAGAGCGCTGAATGAGAAGAACATCACCACCACCGCTACCGAAACTCAGAAACGAAGTACGAGCACGTTCATCAGTAGCGTACAATAATACAATTTGAATTTATGAAAATAAATAATTTCCCGTAAATCAAAAGTATAGCTTTGTTCAAATTGACTGAAATTCAAAGAAATTTGTGATGATACATTGGCATGACGACGGTCAAATTATATAATTCAGCAATGAAGAAGACTTTTAATCCCAATTTTAACTTTCATTTTAACTTTCATCTTCCATTTCAATTTAAAAAAGAAAAACGAATGAATCTTACTTTTTATTCCCATTTGTTTCAAGATATTTTTTTCAACGTCGTCTTTTCTCAAGTTCAACGCAAAAACCATTCTAATCAATTGTTCTAATCATTACAAAATTAGGATATTTTGACTTTTATCATAAAATACTCACCCTGCTTGTCTCCTTTTTCAATAAAAGACCTACAGCAAAAAGAACGCCATAAATTAACTTTATTGCAATTATTTTCTTTTTACCAAAACCTTTTTGTTTCTATTTTGAGTGTGTGTGTGTGATTTGAGTTGATTTCATTGAATATATTGAAAACTCTGGTTCTGCTCTGATTCATTTAATTTGGATTTGGTGCGCTTTTGAATTTATTTCAATTTTAATAGGTTTCAAAACCGGAAATTAATTCAATTTTCGAGGACTCGTGCAAAGCGTAGCATGTATCAATCATTCAAAATTGGCCATAATGGCCAATCAGACGGACGAAATGTGAATACACATTGGACTGATATAATGCACTTTTAAATTTCGGTAAATCATATTTGATTTGGAATTATTATGTTTTTAATGAATAATTTTTTTTTGCTTAATTATTGATGAATACATAAATCTACTCTCGAACTGCGTGAATTGGTACCAAATCTTCGTAATTCGGTTTCAGTTCTCACAGTTCAATGAATTCAATTTTGAACGTAAAATAAATGAAAATAAATTTAAATATTTTTGGTCAGCATCGGTGGGCAACAGTATCACCAAATCTGTCAGAATCTTTTTCGAAGCGACATCACGTGTGCTCCTCTGTATTAGTGCGTTCGTTCGCTAGAGCCGTGTCATTTCGATGAGGTCGCTTTCAAAAACTTTCTAACATCAAATACACAGGCTTAAATGCAATAATGTTGCCCATCGGTCAGCCTACACAAACATCAGGTCATATGTTCACAGAGTTTCAAAATGCCTTTTAACCTAGCTTTCACTTAAAGTGTGATTATGACGGTATCCAGAAAAAAACCGTTATAAAATGCTTGAAATTCTCAATAAACGGTTAAAATTAATAAAATACAGTAATTTTAAAATCAATTTCCTGACCTCTGATCGAATTATTTTCAGTCGGGATTTAATCAATGCGGATCATATGTGTTGTGGTGCATAACGTTTTCTCTTTTCTGATATTTTTCAATGATTTTAAATTCGATGCAAAAGATTCAATGGAAACTACAATACGTTAATATTTTTAACGTAGAAAAATATTCACACCGTGTAATTTACACGTGATATGCATTTGTTGCGAATTTCAGCCACAATTTATCATTTTTAAAGCTTTTACCAATATTTCAACTGGATCTGATGTGAGTTGTTGTTGTTTTTGTCCATGATTAAAAAATACGAATGGATTGTTTTTAATTAACAACGCTTCAGTAAAGCACCATGTGGTGGTGTGATATTTTTTCAACTTTAATTGCGTATTTTTGTTTGAATTTAAGCCGAAAAACACGTAAACTGTATAAACGACAATTTGTTATTTCGATTGCTTTTTTTTTAGATGAATGTTGAAATATTAATACCAGCAGCCATCGAAAAAATGCACCATGAATTTTCAATCGAATTTAAAAGTCAAGTTTGTAAAGATTTGTGATCAATTTAGCCGTATTATATTATTGTGTTATAGCGACCAAAATTCGGGAATGCTTCTAGCGCAACGCTTTTCATTGTCATCAATAATTTATATCGACAACATTTTGCTGATTAAAATGGTTGAATTTTTAATGCAATTTTTAATAATAATAATAATAATGAATGCGTATTCTGTAATAATATCAACGAAGAAGAATTTTGTAATAGAGAGAAATTTTAGTTTTGCAGCAGGTGATGATATTTATATTGAATTAACATGTTGCATGCTAAGGCTGTCTAAAGAAATATACACCTATGGACATAAACTAAAGCTCTTTCACTGCGGGGTTTTAAGTGGTTGTTTTTCTATTAGCGACAGCTTTGTAAAATTTACATCGTCATTACTATTTTAAAGCTTCAAATTGTACTAAATTTTCAGTCTTCAACGTTGTATTTGACATTCCCAAGAATATTGGAAAGTGGATTCATTGATATTCATTTAAATGGAATTCCATTATTACTATTTGTTAATATACAGTGTGTCGATTTGTGTAATTCAAAAAGGTCAATGACATATTTTCGTTGAATCCATATTAAAAAGACATCAATTTAAATGTATTTTATTAATTTCAATCGATTGATTTGCGTTGAATTTCTTTCCTCGTTCTTTGAACATAACACCTCTCTCTTCCACTCTCTCCGCCTTCCAATTTCTCCGATATGTAATTTCATAATCACAAAAATGGCAATAATATGCTTGAAAGCATTTGCTCCAAACTTGGTTTCACAATCAAATATGGCACGTACTATTCCAACCCCGTTTCTTGTTCATTTGCCAAGTTCATTGGTTCAGTGTATATAATACGCACCAATCTTGAATTTAATTCAATATTTAATAAACGCTTTTATTAGACATTTTATTTGATTTCTGTCGTAGTAGACAGCATATCCAGCACTATCTTTCTTTCTTTCTTCCGAACTTTTGAACTATTCAAGCTGTTTAACACAGCTGGACTTTTGCAGTGAATTTTATCGAGGCAACTCGTTGTCATTATACTTTTCTTTGTCGTCTTTATGGTTTTTTTTTTCTCATCTATTTATCTTCCAATTTTGACTCGTTGGAATTTTCTTCGTTATCATCACCAAAAGAATGGCCGAACACAAAGAACTACTTGGCATTTTAATTACGACAAAATATGATTTTCTTTTACGTTAACTTTTTCATATGCAATTTCCGAAATAAATTACTCGAAAGGAGTTTCAGTTTGTATTGTAATGATGGCCATCATCTTTTACAGTAGAAGAGGGCTGGAAATAATCCGGTTACACGATTCCTTTTGCTACGGCTGAAAAATAATTGACTTTCAACACTTTTTCCTATGGTTGCATTTTAATGTTGAGCTATAATAAGTCAACGTAATTGGTGTCATAAAAGGTTAAATCCTTTGACTTGACATAACTTTTTTGTTGTTGAATATAAACTCAAACAGTTCGGTATTCAAACAACAGTATGATTGATTCAAAAGATCCCGTTGGAAATACTTGTTAGATTTATAGTTAGATATTTCAACAAATTTCAACAAAGTGGAATTTAAAAGTCGCTTTTTTTCGAAAGAGAGAGAGAGAGAGAAAAAAATGATTCGACTTTACGAAAGTTGGCAACCAGAGAGAATGAACTTTGTCTGTTGAAAAGTCGTCTTTTCTTCGAAACAGTTGTATCTGCCTTATCTGGTGTGTGTTGTATGAATGTAGTAAAAAGTAAAAAAAAGGAATGGCGCAAAATGGCATAAAGCGAACGCTTTTCGTACATGAACTTAATGCTGAGTTAGATGTTATGTACACTGTACCGATGAATATAAGTAAGTAAAGCTTCGAACTTTGCAATGTTTATCATTTCGTTTTGTGTTTGAATATATAAGCCAAACATAATACAATTGCTTTATAGTTAAAATGAGCGTTGATGATTTTCCATATATTCAGTCATATGCACACACTCACACAGACACATTCATAACGATAACGATATCGTTTAGTCTTTATTTTCGGTGGGTGGCTGTGTGCGATTTTTTCTTCATTTTCTTTTGCGGTTGAATGGGTTGTGTAGTTTATCTGTTGCTAGATAATAATAATGTACTTTTCTTCTTACCATTTTGGCGCATTTTATGTTACAAAAATAATCATAGCAACAAAATGAATATCTTGTGTGACGTTTGTAATTTGATTTTAATGCCGTTTAAGATCTTCCATATCATGTTTATATTCTTGTTGAGGAAAGTGTGTTTTCTTTTAATTTCATGCGAAACAAAAATGTGTGTCGCCCTCATTTTGGATGTGAGACAACAAAGGATTTCTATGTATTTTCTATACAACATTTTTTTAAAACATTGAGCTCCTTCAATTTTTTTTTCTTATGTGCGTTTGCACAAGAACAATAGAGAGAGAGAGAGAGAAATTCGAAGTGGATGAATTGGGAGGAGGCCACGAAATTGCACAAATTAGCAATGAATGTGGTTAAACGAAGCAAATGCGTTGCGGTAAACCTAAATAATTTATATCCACGAGTAAAACCGTTTAAAAACGGTAGCGATTATATGCGCTAAAGGTGCTGGCCAAACATATTTGAAAGTCAGCGCATTAAAGCTGGAAAGCTTATACGATCAAGGCTCATCAATGTTTTCCATAACGGATAATTTCCAAATGTTTGCTTATGCTTTATTTTATTTATACTTTTGATTTTGGAATACAACGGGCTACTTTTTTTTTGCTGTTGTCCGTTATTTGGAGAGCACTTGTCTCGACTTCGTTTGCTCATTGAAAAGGAAAAGAAATTAAATTACGGTTAATTCTTTAATTTGATGTTGGGTCATCAAGCAGACATTCTTTTTTGTGTTCGAAGTTTTATGATGATGGCGAAACCCCACGTGCGATGGGAATTTGCGTGAATATTCAATTTCTTCAGAAAATTGTGATTAATTACAGCACGGTACGGTTTTCTCTCTCTTGCTCTCTTCGTTCTAATTTTTTTTTTGTTTCAGTTCATGTTCTTGTTCTTATTTCATTTCGATAAATGATTTCGATTTCAACTTTGTTCGATGTAATTCATTTCGTCCATGATGGATTATTTAGCAAACAAACATATTTTGGGTTTTGTGTTTGGCCCGAATTTTTTTATATGAAAATTAATGATGATATATTTGCAAACCGCACTCGTTTTTCTATATTTTTCGATATGTTTTGTTTTCTCTTCGCCATTCCGATTCCATTCCATTGTGTGCTGTTGTTTGATTTGGGACCATACGAAGGTGAGACAAACAAAAGTCGAAAAAATAAAAATCAAATACACGAAGCAAAAACTAATTCACACACCGATTTTATTAAATATGAATTTTGACAAAGAAAACAAGAAAACGAACGAAAAATTGTTTATCGAAATGAAGCATTCTCATCATCGACGATAATAATGATTTGTTTCGGCTGGTTGTCGTATAATGAATCCCCATGGTGCATAGTGTTCTTCCTCATTGTTTGCGCCGCGAAACACTTGAATTTGTACTCGATTCGTGCGTTTCGGTGCCATTGGTATTGTACCTGCCAAATAAACAACAAACCAGTGTTATCAACAAACAATAAATCACATCAATTACTTGTACAAGCAAAAAATGACAAATTCAAGTCAATTCTTGACACAAACTCACACACACAAACACACAAACACGCGTTTCCAAGAATCGAAGTTGAAACATGAAAACCTCTCAATATGATTGCGAAATTCTTGAGCGAAAAAAAACGATTATCTCCTTATCCGAATATATACAGTGTATACGCACATAAGCACATGGAGAAAAAAGCCAAGTTCCTCGAGGGAAAATGCCATTGTTGCTTTAAGTGTTCACAAACTGCTCGTGTTTTGTACTTCACATCTCATGATGTTCAAGTGCTGCTGAACCACGTCAAATCAAAATATAAATTTTATACATATATAACATTTTGTAAAAAAGATGAATGAATGTTTGTGATTTGAATAAATACGTGTTTTTTCTCTCGAAATCTCCTTTACATACGCAAGAAATCGCAATTTAAGTAATATTCACATGATGATTTAATGCACGTCATCCACCTGACTGCCGCGACATCAATCTAGTAAACATTTGACATAATACACACAATACCAACCATATCGTACTCGTTCCCGCTCTGAAAGATGTTTCATGCGTGGATCGGCCGCGATTATTAACACGTGCACACTTAGCATCAATAAGAAATTCTAATCCAAGAAAAAAAAAACGAAAATAACGAATTTGTTGCAAAATAATGTTTACACAACACAATTTTTTTACACTGACAATGACTGATAACTTGTTTGTTTACCATCAGCAACTTGGAAGCCATCGCTCACAGACACACCTTTTTCGTTTATTCACCGAAAACGAGGGAAAAAAAAGTTCAAAATTATGCGCGAAGAACTTCAAAGTGTTGTTGAGAGTTTTTGCACCGAAATGATGCCGATGGAAATTATGAATGAATCTTTTATAGAAACCACCCAACACCAAGTGACAGTCTTCGTCAATTCAATCGAGCGATGTAAATTGGAGAAAGAGAAAGAAACAAATTTATGGATATAAATTTGTAATTTCACGCCAATTTGCATTTTACTAACGCTTACCACTCTTTCGTTCACTTGCATAACAACAAATTGAAATGATACAAATTGAATTGTTTTCTACTATTTTCTTTTGAATACAGTTCTTTTCTTCACATTGTTTATTATAAATTACAATTTTCGTTTATAATGGAAATGTTTCGTAAAATATAGTTAATCTTAAATTTAACAACTTGTTGACGCATGGTTGAGTTCAATTCAATGTGAGATTTGTTGCCGATTTTCTACCTCAATTTTTATTTTGTTTTATTGTAGTGTACTTTTCATGAAATAAATCACATCTGAATTCGATTATTTCGACCATTCATCTCGTACGGTGATGTCAATTCACGATTACACTGTGCCAGTCATTATTTGACGAACTAGTTTATCAAAGTTGCTAAAAATAACAAAAAAAAGGTATTAAATTTTATTAAAATGAAAATTGAAAAATAAGTGGAAAGTTTCTCTCTCGGAGTTTGTTCAATGTTGAGAAAATAAAATGTTTGAGTGAATGTCGTCAAATCGAATCAAATATTCTCAGAGAGGTTTTTAAAGTGGTTACATTTAGAGTTGAAAATACACCTGCCATTCTCAACCAAAAGTTTAGACGGAATACATAATAATATATTCGAGACGTTAGTCGTCGAATCTAGATTTAGAAATGTAATTTAAAATTTGTAAAAACATTTTTTTTTTCATACACAGTGTTTCAAACATTATGGAAAAATTATTGATAATTTTGTTTCATGTGGGATGGAGTTTACAATAGACACACGTAAAAATTAATTTCTCCGAAATCAACACATTGTTCGAAATGCCTGTATATTTTAGTTTTTGTTTTCAACTTTTTCCATTCAAACATTTCGTAGAGATAAATAAACAACACCATGAGACAACATTTAAAAATTGCGGATTTTTTTTTTCTGAGAAAAATCGCAGATTGGATTCCAAAACTATGCAAATCGATTCTATTGTTGGTTACCTTGATGTCAATGGTTCGCCGGGCACGTAAAATGGATTACACACAGCATCTGTGTACAATGAATGTAAATTACGAAACATCTATTTGAATTGAAAAAAAGAAAATAAATTGAAATGTATTTGCAATTGGTTCAATTCATTGTTGATCAACACTTTTATTGAATTAGTTTCCATTACCGTTCGAACGTCATTTTCCCGCAATGCCGTATTGCTAGAATCAACCACAATGATGAATTTAATTTTGCTATTTGTCACATATCCATAGCTGCTCTCAATCAAATCAATTGGTAAAATAGAAGCGGCCACAACAAACAATCAACAACCAAGAAAGAGACAAGATGTGAGACATTTTAATGCTTTGACACACACTTCGGGTATATAAAATGTCAATGATGCTTACATTTTGTGATATTCCGTTGCATATAAGAGGCCAATATACAAATCTCTTGAATCTTGTGATGGTGTTTGGCCGACCGAGCATTTTTCTTCAACTACATCTAATGCGGCATGAACACGATACTGCAATTCAAGCTCCTTGTCCAAATCGGATGTGGCGATATACTGTGGCGAATTCTGATGTAAAACAAAAACTATTTATATACAAAATACATTTTTATCAATAATTTTTTGTTTCATGTATAAAACTCACATCTTTGCCGATAATTGCGATGCACACAGCCATTCTAGGTTTTGTTTAAATCGCTCAAAACAAGAGTTGTAGCACGTAAACAGAGATCGAAATTTTGTTTCTTATCGTTTTTGACACATACGCCTCTCTCTGTCGCTCTATGTGTATACGTGCGAACTGTCAGCGCTCCACCGATGAACTGTCAATGTCAAATATCTGGTTTTGAATGAAAAAAAAATCAAAATAAATACCAAATGAATCTATTCACTCACACACAAAAAAACAAAGAGCATCGATTTTTAAATGAATTTTATTTTAAAAGAAATGTTTTAAATTGTGTCTGTCATATGGCCATTTGATGAATTTTTCAACGAATAAAATATTGCAAATTAATTTGATAAAAGGGTAAGAGTGAAGCTTTCTTGTTTAATTCATTCTATGTTGGTTACTTTTCCTCTCAATTTTTTTTTTGTTTTTATTTATGTTGATTTCAGTTTCTATCAAGTGAAATTTGAACGACAGTCAGGTTGGCCATTTCATTGAGGTCACAAGGAAAAATTGGCGAAATAACATGATGCCAGCCATATATGATGACACACTTCGCTCCAAAGAGTCAAATGAACCAGCAAAATTAATCGCATTCAATCGAACGGGACGTCCGGTAGATATTTTATGGATAAATTATGCAGCCAAATTGGTTTTATACCGACTACTAGGTAAAGACGATCAAACTGAAATGGATACATTTAAAACGCATCCGTGGATATTTCGTGATTGTTATACGGGACTATTGATGCATGTGAATCACAAAGAAGTATTTTGGCCAGAAGCGTCTACTGACAAACGACCCATTCAACATGTATACATTCATTATCCGGTACAAAGTCTTAAAACAATTTCATCGTGGGCAATCATTACGAAAGCTAGGTAACGATTTTACTCAATTTAAAGATGAAAATGACTTAGTTTCACCCACGTCTACCGTGGAAATAGGATGAAATTCAGGTGATATTAAACTGTGAGCCACACCTGAATTGAATCCATTTTTTTACGATAGGATATTTTTGAATCCATTTTATGGGTCTATTTTATTGAACTTAATTCATACACACAAAATAATAACTTTTCAAAACTAGATGGCGGTTTGTTTAGAACTTGTAATCAGATGATTCGACGTTTAATTTAAAAAAAAATCGTTTAGTTCGCAAAATCATAAATGTCAAGTTCTCATACCGAACAAGTATACACAGAGAGAGAAAATTTGGTATTTTTAATTCAATTTTGGTAGATTTAATATCAACCAACAACGAATTAAATTTACCATTTTTGACATCTCTGATGCATATTTTTCAAAAGAATTGAATAAGTTTTACCAATTGCTTCATTACATTCACCAAATTCATGGGCTAACGTCATCTGTGGTTTCGAAAAGTTCTTTTGTTTGTAGTTAAATTTCTAACTAATCTTTTTTCTCCTTTTTTGCCTTTCGTCACCATTGGAAATGAATGAAACTACAAACATATTTGGCGCCAATTTTGATTGTAAACATGTGATAACGGATAATTTTTAACAATTTTTTCCGGTGATTCTATAGAAATCTTAATGAAATCTCACAAATGGAAATACCACAAACATTACGCAATGATTTAGGAACACTTTATCGACAATTCTATAATCATCATGTTACTTTAGCACAGCGAAGAATGGAACAACGTCGAAATCTACAACGGCGACAGCAACAACAACAACAGCTGCAACTGCAGCAGCATCGAAACCAATGAATGTGATTTGAAAATGTGTGGAAGATCTTTATTTGATTTGATAAATCGAATTTATATTTATATGTGTATAAGTTTTTATTTTTTTTTATGGAATTTTTTTCCGTTGGATTGCAAATTTTGCAAAAATCCTAGAATTAGCACAAATAAAGCATTTTATTTTATTGTTGAAAACTGAAATTATTTTCATACTTAAATTGATTGAATTGTGATTGAAATAAAATCAGAAAATTGAAATTTGAAAAAAAAAACAGCCAACCCAACAAGACTTAGAAAAAAAAACAAAGTATTATAAAATGAATATTGATTTAAATCTAAAGAGAAAAATACAAATTGAATAATTTCGTATATTAAATCACCTTTATTTTTTATTGGCTTATTTGCTTTTTTTTCTGTTTAAATCTATCGTAATTTTTCTCCTGGTAATTCGATATTGTTAATCTTAAACTTTACAATTATTTTATTGATAACACTCAATATTTTATTCCATGTGTTTTTCTATAAAAGCATCTATCATTACTCCTTTCAACGATCTATCGTAGAAATCGTGATAAAATAATCACATATTTTTTTGTCATCTTACATATACAAAATGGCTTAATTTGTAAGTATATAATCATTATATTTACAAGGTGGGGATGAAAGGGGGAGGCGGTTGGCCGATTAATTTTTTTGTTCAAAGAAGAAAATGTACCGAACGCGCAAATAAAAATGCCTCATTTGGAAGTGAGTGTAATTTGGTTCGAGGTGATAGTGCTATTCGTGCCAATGTAAACTAATTCATGCCACACCTTGTATATCACCGTTCTCTTAATTTCATTTTGATTTTCGATTTTCAATGTTCAAGTATCATTTAAAACACATACGTTATGGTAATGGAGTTCATATTTTTCATTCGATATATTTACGACACTTGATTTTTTTAAAATATTATTTGTCTTGCAATATCCAATCGATTTGAATCGAAATGATTGCGTACATCCCATCAGCTCATTCATCAATAATTTGAGCTGCCTACCAATGAAATATCGCTTTGTTATAATTGGATTTTCATAATATGGGATGATGGTATTGGGAATTAACACACGAATGTATTGATATACATGTATATCTATATTGTTTTACTGCGGATGGCTTAACCTTATAAAATACACCACAAATTCAAACTCAATTGAATTGCATGTTTACGCTTTTTTTTGTTCGGGCACACTTTGTTGCTTTCGTGCCTTTTGTCTTGCGACCAAAAGTCGATAGGGTCATTGATGAATTAGCGTATTTTCACATGTGATATGTGTGACGCGGATATTTAATCACTTTTAAATTACTGGCTGGCATTGCAATGGTGGCCAAACCGGTTACATTCGATATGGTTGTTAATGAAGTTGCCGACACATTTGGGTTCATGTTGGACATTGCATTCGATGTCACCGTATTTCCTACAACTGAAAATGGAAAATGCATTTTTCTTTCATTGCTGTAGAATGACATCATTGAAAGAAATAGAACGATAATATTCACCTGTCGATCGTGTGCCAGCCACATTTATTGACGGTGTCATCGATGTAGGTGTCATTGCAGCGGTTACCACAATAATTGATGCAATTTGATTTGAACTTAGTGACGACGATGTTGATCGACCAACTATTTCTTTTGGATCGGTTAAAGTTGAATCACTGTACGGGAAAAAACACACACACATGTAGATGTATCGATCGATATAAACAATGAAAAATTCATGTATAGTACTAGAGCGACTTACGTGAGTTTGTCCAATACTTCATCATAATTATAGTTGTCGGGATTGTTTTTGCAATTTTCCAAGTGTTCGTCGTAGATTGTTATTGTATCGAATAAAATTTTGCATTTCGCGCACAAATATGCACTGATTGAGAACAGTTAAAATGCCAATATTCAAGTTCCATTTCGACGACAATAATTTGATCGATGATATGATTCGTGTGAGATCGATTTTAATTCGAAGAAATGTCATTCCCAATAACGTGGAACGTATTTTTTTTTTAATGTTCAAGGATATTGATTTTATTTTGTTAAATTTATTATAGACGTAGCATTGTGTTAACAAAAAGAACGGAGAAAAATAAAATTAAGGAATGTAGGTGAAATGTAAATATTTTATGTTTTTTTTTGTCATAGAAACACATAAAAGTTTATATAGGATTCGTGAGGAAATGCCGTTTAACTGATTGAGTAAAAATAATAAAATTTTATGTTTTCTGTGTTTGTGTATGTGTTTTTTTAAATTTCCACTTACACCGATTGCTTTGACTTTGCATGCACCGGCATATGCTTTTTCATATTTGCATATTGAGCGTAAGCCTTCTTGCATATCGGGCACGAATACGGCCGTTCACCTTTGAAAAAAGAAGAAAATTATTAAAATAATTATTATTGTAATTGTATAAAAAAAAAATTCTTGTAAAATTATATAAAAAGTTCAATATCATAAAAAAAAACAAAAAAATGACAACAATTTGTGAAAGCATTTGGTCAACCCAAACTTTCTGATGCACAAAAAGTTCGATCTCTTCATTGAAGAGTCTTCAACAAATAATTGCGAAACATCGAAATGGTCAACACAAGAGTTTGTCAAGTTTCGCACAACAATTTGAAGCACATACCCCAATTTACATAGTTTGCCTTCGGCTTTAATTTTAACTTTGAGATATTTGCGTCAAAAATGGAAATTACCTGTATGCACCATTTCGTGTTTTTTTAAATTGGCGCGCTGTGTGAATTGTTTCGGACACAGCTTGCATTGGAACGGTTTTTCATCTGAAAATAAAGAAGAAAAAAACACACTGATTTTTTTACTGTCCAGATTCAGACTACAAAAGATATACTCACTGGTGTGAATGACTTGATGTTTTACAAGATTGGCCGCTTGTGAGAAGGATTTATTACAAATCTTACATGAATGTGGCTTTTCGCCGGAATGAACATACATATGCTAAAATGAGAGCAATCGAATGTAAAAATAAAAATTCGGAAATTGACCAGAGACTGTTCCTATGTGCTCTTCTCCTCGCCAATCACACTCTTGGATGACCAGAGGAATGGTCCTTGAGTTTGACACATTTGATACCGTCATTTATGAAATCATATTGTATTGACAATAATATTTACCCGATGCAAATTAGCTTGTTGTGTAAATGATTTTTCGCAAATATAGCATTTGTAATTCCGTTCGCCGGTATGACATTTTTTATGTTTCCACCAGCTGCTGTGTTTGCTGAATGTTTTCATACAGATGCCGCATTCATAAACTTTTTCGTTCGTTGCAGCTGATGTGACCGACGTTGTGTTATTTGTCTGGGTATGATGAACCATCCGATGAGCGGTCAATTGCTCTTCATTGTTGAAATACTATGCAAAGCCAAGCACATTTTTTTTAAAATTAAATTTGAAATTAAAAAAAAAAAATTTGAAATGTTTTCCAATTACCTTTTGGCAATCCATACATTGCACTTGACACATTGGTTCTGTTTTAAATGATTCGATTAAATTGTTTCCATAGGATTGCATGGTACCGATCAAGACGCCATGCAAATGGTTATGGCCATGGTTATGTGTGGTGGAATGCGTATGATTGTGACGGATATTGTTCAGTCCCACCGATGGTTTGGTGTCAGTACAAACTTCCGTTTGATCAAACTGCATGTCATCTGCACTCATCTGAGAGATAACAAAAAAAAATTAAATAACTTTTTTTTTCATTTTTTTACTCAAAAGAAAAAAAATATTTAATCGCATAAAATAAAACTGAATTATAATTTTAAAATTGCGAGAATCAACACGCATTTTAAAGTATACCATATCTAATGTGTGGAGTGAATATATATATATCTATCTATACATATATAATTATGTCTGCTGAATCATGGCATATAAACTTAATTCAAACGGTTTGCAAATATTTACTTTTTTGGCCTGTAAATGACCGCCATATTCGCTACACACGGTATGAGTTTCATTTGTGCGCGAAAGATCGACGAAAAAAATGTGCACGAATTTCAAGAAAAATTGCACTTTTCACTGGTTCTTATCGAACGACGTTCCATTGGTATTTCAATGGTCAAACTTGATTAATACAAATGATCGTACCGCATCAACACAAAATCACCGCATCAGGATTCCATCAAATCAACTTTTTTTGTTTACTATCGTATATATTCCGATTCCCCATATTTATTAACACTCACAAAAAAAAATCAATTTTAAAATTAAAATTAATTCCAAAATACTTACATAAATCATGATTTGTTATCGATTAAATTCCTTTATCCTTCGATTTTTTTTGTCGTTGGTTTACATACACAAAAAAGAGTGGTTAGTACAGTATATGAAAGACAAAAAGGCGACCAAGCATTTTGACAGGTGAAGTATAGATTGAAATGTTCGTGTTGAATATAGAGAGCGAGCGAAAAAAAAAATGTTGTATGAAGAACGACGAAAATCCTATTTAAAATATCTAAAAGTGCATACAGACTGTGTATTTTGAACCGGATTAATAAAAAACACCATGCGAACGCACAAACACATACACATGCACACACATATACATACACAAGCAAACAATCGCACATACAACTGTCGAATCGGCAATGCTGACAACATACTAATAAAACTGGTCCGATTTATGACCGGTTCACAATGGTACAAACAACAGTACACACCACCGAATTCTTTGAAATTGATTTTTTTAACCAAAATTTTTTTTTTATTCAATTATCACTAAAAATTCTTTCACATTTCTCATTAGCTATTTATAATAATAATAAAAAACAAACAAATAAAAATGATTTGAATGAACGTTTGTTTGTGTTTGTTTTGAAGTACAGTAGTAAACTGTATTCAGTATTTTTTTTTGTCAAATCTGAAGTAAAATGTCAAAAATTCAAGCATGGTGTTTCATCAATCAAAAGTCATACACAAGTGAATGATTATAAGTGAATGAAAAGTTTTCCGTGAACACTTTTGAAGCCGGTAAATTGAAATTTGACATTGAAATAATTTAAAGAGCAATAAATTGGCCATAAAAATGAGTTTAACCATTGATCAACAACGCCAAAGAGTGGAACAAGAAATGACCCGGATGGTCGACGATTTGGATCGTTCCACATTACGAAAAATGCAGGTACAGTGATAAGACCGAAACGGCAGTTCCATTGGAATTGCCAATGGTCATAACTGATACATGGTAAGATGTAATGTTGATTTTTATTTTTCAATCATTTTTGTTTTATTTTCATTTTTTATGCAGGCTGAAATGCATTTATGTGCGGCTAAATGTTGTGAAGATAAAAATGGTAGCATTGAGGGGCAAATCACTTAAAAATTACTTATTAATTATTATTGATTGTTTTACGATTATTTTAAATTTTATTCTTTTCTTTTGTGATTCTCCCCTTAGGTAGCATTGACTCAGTACAAGGATGCATTGAACGATGTTCGGCACCAGTGAATCGGGCACAACAATACGTACAAAAAGAATTAGGTGATTATCAAGGACGACTACAGCGCTGCGTCATGGTAAAATATTTATTTACGAAATTTATTTTCAACATTGAGATGGATGAATCATTAAGAAAACTTTGTTTTTGTTTTTTTAAATGTTTCGTTGAAATAGCAATGCAATGATGACATCAAATTAGAAATGCCACCAAATCCAAATGAAGATGAAATCTCCAAATATACAAACAAATTTGAACGATGCGCCGTTCAATGTGTGGACAAAAATATCGAATTACTACCAAAACTATTCAAAACAATTAAAACGGTTTTAGCCAAAGGACCACCGCAAACACAAGAATACTAGAAAAAAAAGACTACATTCATTGTCCATTACAATTTAGAATTGAGGCAAATACTGTATAACAAATAGAATTTAAATTGATAGATGCTTTATAAATACATTTTCAGATGTATGACACTGTTTACAAAATAAAAATGAACAATATACTTAATATTTTTCGTATTTTCGATGAAAAACAATGAATTTTCTTGTATTGCATCACTTTGAATAATTTCAATTATTTTCAAATCGTCATGGTTTCAGGTATGATGGTTTGAGTGATTATATTTTCCGTTTTACGACCTCTTTGTCTACGGCTTTGTTTCTTATTCTTCTCAAAGGGTTTTCTTTTTCAATCAAGTAAAGTAACGGTATGTTAGGTTCATAGTTTGGCTAAGTATTATTCAGAAATTTGTACTTGTGGTCTTGATCAGATAACCGTCAATCGTCTAACCATTGACATATATGCTTAATTTACAATGGAGTTTACAACGAAATGTTTACGATTCTCTGATAGATATTTAAACTGTAATGATTTTATTTCATTTTCCCAACAGAGCTGTCCACAAACATTAATTTCTCATATTTACATTTTATTCGTTCGTCGAAAATGCAATGCTCGTTTACCTGAAAAATTAAAGTGGGAGACACAATAGGTATTACGTTAAAAATGGCACAAATTCCAATATATGTACATATATACACAAAAAACATCGATTACATTTTGATCGCATATTCTACCCAAGACACCCGAAAACACATTAAACACTTCTTTATTTCTGCGCTTAAACTTGGTGAGTATTAAAGAAAAATTACACATTTTAAACTAATCTTTTGTAAATTTAAACACGACAAAAAGATTTCATTTTTTATCCGGTCGCAAATTTAAAACAAAAATTGGAATTTAAATATTCGTTTTGAAGGCAAATCTAATAGGTTTTTTGCACTCAAGAATAAAGTTCAATAAAAGTGTTTTTAGCAGTATCAAAAAGTGATGAAATATGTCTTAAAAAATTTGAAATAAGTATTTCTCCGACATTTTCGAAATAAAAACTTGAGTGTTGTTAGTTCTTCATCGGTTGGTGATGTCATTGATGGAATGTTATGGCCAAAATTTAACATATATGTTTTTAAAATGTATTCTACCTAACGACAAATAGCATCGGAATAATAACGATGTATAAGATTGGAAAGACGTGAACATGAATATTAGAATGTAAACGTTGTTTGATTATTGATGATTTAAAATTCGGCAAGTTTGTTTGATTTCTTTCGTTTAGTTCTTCTGATTTCGTGTTTAAATATGATTTTAAAGAATTCAACGGAAATCGATATGAAAATTAATTTACATTAAACAAAATAACAAGTATCGATTATGATTAATTTGAATCGGTGTTAACATCACATAATATGATCAAACACACACACAATGCAAACAATTTATTAATAACGCATTGATTTTAAAATTAAATCAAACAAATATTTTCTTGTTGTTCAAATAGAAATGATTAATCATATTTGAACCGCTTAGAATAAAAGTAGATAATGGTAGAAAGTTAAAAAAAATCTCAATCATAAAGTGCTATGAAAATAATACTCAATCAAGAAAAAAAGTGAAAATAAAAATCGATCATAAATTGTGTTTGCTTTTTATTTTCACTCATTTTATGATTGACTTTTATTTTCACTTTTTCTCTTGATTGAGTATTATTTTTACTCATTTTATGATCGAATTTTTCCAAATGAGTGAGATTATAATGAAAATATAATTTATGATCGACTTTTATTTTCACTTTTTCCCTTGATTGAGTATTATTTTTACTCATTTTTTGATCGACTTTTATTTTTAATTTTTTCTTGATTGAGTATTATTTTCACAGAACTTTATGATTGAGATTTTTTTTAACTTTCTACCATTATCTACTTTTATTCTAAGCGGTTCATTTATAAATCACACATTGTTGAGAAAGTGAGAGCCAATCAAAACTAAAAACAATATGCTCTTTATTCATCAAAAACACTTTTGTGTCCGAGATGTATGCGTTGAAATGATCATATACAAATCGCCATCGTAAGCATTACAAACGGTCGTCACATATATTTGAAATTGATATTTGAATGTATTCGACAAAGATGCAAGTGGCCAATAGAGAAGCTTGACGCATATTTTATCAAACAAAATGCATAATCAATTGTCACGGGATTAAATGAAACAAACAAAAAAGAATTAAATTGCGCTGCTGGGAAAAACGTGCAAGCAAATATGTGTATATATAGACGTTTGTTATCGCATAAAACACAGATCGAAACGGAAGTTGTCGAAGAAAACGAAAAAGAAGAAGTAAAAAAACTGGTACATAAAGCACTACATGGCAGATTATGATGATGATGAACATAACCAAAGTGTGTGATACGGTCGGTCATCACTGCACTCATAGCGGGAGTGAATGTGTTTGATGATTCGACGCAAATCAATCTTCGGCTTGCACATACATTAGTTCGACACATACGACATCACACCATTCCAGTGTTCAATAGTTGCTTCGGTGATAGTGTGCGAAACCGTTGATTGCGATTGATAATCATGAGAAATGAGTTTAAATGTTAAAATTATTATTGCTAAATGTTGATGTAACTATAACTCCAGTAACGCTGATTCGACTGCTTCTGTTTTTTTTTTTTTTTTTTTTTTTTCATTTCTTGATCGAACCCTCGACAATTTCGTTCATTTTTATATTTTTGTTTGTTTTTTTTTTTTCATTTATTTCACATAAACATTGTGCTTACGCACGTTCACAGCCTCTTTTAACTGCCAATCAACACATACACGCATTTTTATCTCTTGAGTTGCTGTCGTGTGTCTCTCTCATATGTATGTTTTTTTTTTCTATTTCTTTTTGTATTTGAAACCAAAATATGAAAAGAGAAAAATAGTCACATGGATTTTCTACGTTTTGTATATTTGTAGTTACATATGTATACCATGTACTTTTTAATTATTGCTTGTTGTTTCTTCGTTTTCCCTACATACACTTACTGCTTCCGAATCGATTTGCTTCGTCTTTTTTCCTTCTTCAGCGGCGGTTGTTGCTGTTGCTGCTGTTGTTGCGGCTCGTGATCGATGCAAAAAGTGGCCGTGCCTCATTTTAAATAAGTCAGTTGGTGTTTTGATCTTGAATAGCAACCACAAATTTTCTACATTCATTCTCTTTCGCTAATCTCAATAGCGAATACACCGTTATAAGTCGCAATCGATTATTTTCATTTTCAACGAACAATACATTTTACATAAACCGAAATTGGATATCGATTTCAAAAGTTGTCATTAGACATTTTTTTATTATTGTTTCAATCAAGTTTATTTATTTATTTTTTTAAATTAAACTCGAAAGTTCTGAAAATCACAAAAAAAATTTGTGTGTAAATTCTTAAATCATTCCAGTTTAAAAAAAAGACAAAGAAAGGAACGGAAAAAATAAATTGTGAAAATGATGCAGGAAGTTAGCGAAAACGGAAACAACACAGAACAATACCTTCGTGAATTGACCAAGTCTTTTACTGGTTTAGAGAAACCATTAAAAAATGCCAAATCACCAGCTACATTGGACGAACTCATTGCCGAACTACACGAAGTTTTCAAATCAGATCGAGTCAACATTGAATATGTTAACCATTTGATGCTTAGCTACCGATCCAATCCAATCGAATGGAAAAAATTCGCTAAATTCGATCGTTACAGGTATGTTTAATTTCATATCTATTTACACCAGATTACATCTCATTTTAAAGCATCAATTAGATTTTTGCAAAATAACATACAATAAAACACAACATTTATGATTGTGTTGATGATTTGTTGTAACACAAGTATCAAGGACACTTTTGGGTAACAAAAAAGGTTAGAAAAATCAAAACATGTATAAATACGTTAAAATCCTTCGACATAATATCAATCGCAACATTTGAGCCGATTAGAGCAAACAATCATAAAAACAAATTATTATTAGTAATAATTTATTACAATATAAAGTTCTATTATGGACAATGTCTAAATTCACACACGCTCTACCTCTAAAATTAAAAAAAAAAAACGCGCATATCAAACTAGACATATAAAAGTACATCGCGCGTGATTGAACACTTATTCACACACAAAATAAAGTTAAAGTTCACTGAGAAAAAAACATGAATGAAATGATAACAGATGTATTTCAAATCCATTTCATAAACTAATAATGATGCGTTGTTAATCGCTTTAATTTGTACGAATTCATCTTAATAATCGATTAATTAATAATATTTCCTTATTGATTTAAAAAAAATCACATAAAATGTGAGAGAAAAAAATGAGCACAACTTATTCAAGTCAAAAATGGTATCGAATTAGATGACGTATGATTTGTATATTGAAAATAAATTGAAACCTTAAATAACTTGCGTATACAATTGATTGTTTTTGGAGCGCAATTTATTTCTTCTATTAAATCGACTTCATAAATCATGAAAAAAAATGGCGAATTTATATTCTTTTAATCACTTCAAAACAAGATTTTGTTATTCTTTATTTGAGCTTCGATTATCAGTTGATTGACTGTGCTAATCAAACGACGTGCAAAGATGCTCATTTGCAAAAAAATATTTTCGTACGCGATTAATATACTCATATCGCTCGTTCAATTGATTAATTATGAAGCTATGATGAATTTTTTTCAAAAATTAATTATCACATTTTTTGCATCATTTTTCACCTCACGTTTTGATTATGACGACGAACTTTTTTCGAAAAAAAAAAAAAAATCTAGTCACGTTTACTCATTGAATTTTGCAAAAAAAAATATCTTTGTTTGTAATCAGTTTTTTTGTGTTTGTTTACATTTTTAGAAATCAATTAGCCGTCTGTTTAATTCGGGTTCAACATTTTCGAAAAACTTTCTTTTTCGTTCTTTGATGAATTTCATTTTTTTTTTTTTTTTTCAAAATTCTCAGCTTTTTGAAAGTTTGACTAGACAATATCGCGGTTAAACTCGATTTCATTCCAAACCGGTCACGGATTTTTTTCTTCTTCATCAAACGCTTCGATTTGCAAACTGAAATTGAACGGGTTCATTTTGAAAAATAGTCATTTGCTTTTTTTTAATGGAGTGAAATGCTAATCAAGTCACGTTTTGCAAAACACATAAAATAGCATAGGTGAAAATTTGACGTTTTCATGTTCGATTTTTTTTTTCTATATTTTGAAATTAAATTTTGAATGAAAGTGATTGACATTTTTTCAAACATAGAACTAGTCTCCGCACGTTGACACTAATGTTGAATTTTTTCCGAATATAATGGGTCGCCGTATGCGTTATAAATTCATTGGAAATTCCAATTTTGAATTTCGTCACCATTTATGTATACAAAAAACGTCATAGGTTTTTTTGGAGAGTACTATCGAAAACCTTTCATGATGAGAAAAACAATTTGTCAAATTTAAATGAAATACAATTGATGTCACAGATTTATGGAGGGCATCATATTAATCGATTTATTTTTAAAAATAGACGATGATTTGCCGTATATTTGTTTCCAACTCAAGTTAAAATGTTATTTGAATGATTAAAACCAAGCGAATGTTGGAAATTAAATATTTCGGGTATTCTATGAATTATAGACCCATAAACATTTTTTATGACACATGCTGATCGTTCGTGATGCAAAGTAATTAAACGTTATGGGAAAAAAATACACATCTTGCTATAGGTTATCAATCACGTATCCTGATAAGAATGTTTATTAGAAAGGTCTATTGAAATAACAATATCTTCATCCGCATCATTTTGTTTTCGGAGTGTTATACAACAAAAATTGCGACTTTGAACGATTAACCACCATTGAATAATAGATTCGCGATTTGAGGGAAACTTTTCAAATATATGTTTTTTTGTACAAAAATAATACATAATACTGTTATTATTTGAAATGTCATTGCATTTAATATTACTCATTAAGAGGACGAACCCACAGTAATTGTCTAAACTAGATCCTGTGCACATGATATTTTTGGATTAAACTGATCTGGTATATATGAGATTGCTTCAGACGGATAATTGTGTTCTTTATGGGTTACTTCATTAAAACCCATAAATAAATGCAAGGGGCTAATGCCTTCTTGCAAATACCGCAAAAAACTGGCGAATACCACCTTTTATGGCTGATTTATCACACAAAATGCACTAAAGTATCTGAAAAATTTTGTGCAACCATCCCTATCGAATACGTCAGTGTGTGCACTTGTACGTCAATGGCTTATTCTTGTTGCTACAACAAAGAAAGCAGACATAATAAATAAATAAATGTTGAAAACTGAAATGTTGTTCAACTCAGTTCATTGTATCTGTTTTGTATGATTTCCGAAATTTTTGTTAATGAATTCTAAATTTGCGACAAAAAAATTATGAAATTCAAAAAGAATTACACACCCAAAAATAACTTAATAAGGAAAATAGTAAAACTTTCTAATGTTGTGCAAAAAAAAACTGATTTATTGATTCGTTGTTCTTTCGATATCTTTTCAGATATACACGAAATTTGGTTGATGCAGGCAATGGTAAATTTAATTTGATGATCATATGTTGGGGTGAAGGACATGCATCGGCCATTCATGATCATGCTGATTCGCATTGTTTTATGAAAATGTTACAGGGTGAATTGCGTGAAATTCGCTATGCATGGCCAAATAATGAAATTGGCAATAATATAGAAATTAACACGTCAGCCGATATTTCGAGTAAAATTGGAGACGATTGCAACAATGAATACAATGGCAGCGAACTACAAGAACTATCTCGAGCTATTATGGAAACCAATAGTGTTCACTATATAAATGGTGTGTGACATTTTCATCAATCATTCTTTTCGTTTATATTTTATTTTAAATTGAATTTATTTTTTTTATTGTGAATAGACACACTTGGATTACATCGCGTTGAAAATCCCAGTCATACGGACGGTGCTGTTTCATTGCATTTATATTGTCCACCATACGATGCGTGTTCAATATTTAATCAAAAAACTGGAAAAAAGACTAGATGTACGGTTGAATTTTATAGCAAATACGGTCAACGACGATTCAAGGTGAGTGCATTTCAATGTTTGTTTTATAAGGGTAGAAAAAAGCAAACCTTTACCTCACCTTAGTTGCTAAATGCATGCATCAAAGTAAAGTTTTAGTGTTATCTTTCTCTTTACAATTGAATCGTTCAATTTTTATCAAAAATTTTTTTCTTCCACGTTCCCAGGACTCTGTCATAACTGCTGAAGATAAATGAATTTATTATTCATCATTTTTTTAACTCGATGAACATTCATTGATTGACGTATTTTATGGCTGATATGATAAAAAGAAAAAAACCGAGGAGAAAATAAAACAAAAGCAACCTTATAAATTTATACGATTTGGTTAAACTGAATCAAAGTTAACCAATCATCCAGTGAATGATTTTTTTTATGTTGTGCGTGTGTTTATACGATTAACTTGTTTGTCGAATACTTGAAATGAAAAATGAATAAACGCTTAGACTACATTTAAAATGAATGCATTGTGTTTTTTGTTGTATTCAAATAGAATGTATGTGATTAGTTTACAGCGATCGTTTAGGTCGATCGTGTAAATAAAAACGCCCAAATGTTTTCTAAATAGAAAAATTCACAAAATAATGCACACACAAATTTGGTCTAAATATGTTTTTTTTTTTTTGATTTTAATTATAAATAATCCAATGTTATCACATTAATTAAATATTTATATTGATAAAAATTAAGCAAGAGAAAAATGTGGTTTATGTAATAGCGTACATTTGTTGTTTCTTCTTGTTGTTTTTGCGAGATTGAAATATCAAAATTTTTATTTGATAATAATATTTGTATATTTAACTTAGCTAATAATTCGTCTAGTATAACATGATGCTAATACAGCAACATTAAATATATCGTTTGAAGTTGTATTTTTGTTGTTTTTGTTATTCTTGTCACTGGTTCCGAAATGTTTGGACACATATCATTTGCAGTTTGATTGAACTTGAGATTATTATTAATCGGAATCCGATTGTCCATACAGTTTTCATTTTCGGTGTCATCATTGAAATAAAATTGAAAAAATAAAATAAAATAAAAATAAACGGCATTCAAGACAAAATTATTGATTGATGCAATGAAAAAGAAAATGTAATGTTATTGTTTAAAAAAAAATCAATTTACTTTGTTTTATTATCGAGTGTTTCTTATCGTTTATGAAATTAAATAAATTATATTTAGAAAATAAGGAAACAATATTAAACATATTTTGTAGCCGCTATTGTTCAATGCTCGATGAATTGCTTAGAAAAATTTTCGAAACAATAATCAACTTAAACAAGTGAACAAAAGCATGTGTAGTTATCAAAATCACTCTAAAACACCTTAAAACTACGTATATACTGTCGCTTGTTGTGTTTTTTTTAGATAAAATCTCATTAGTTTATATCATATCTATTTTTCATTAATGTTTTCTCTGTTCGCTCTTTTTGTCGAACCCTTTCAATTTGTTAAATTAATTGAACGCATTTTCACTTCACATAGTATTAGACGTTGACTCAATATATTGGCCTTTTCTTCATTGCTCTCTGTCTCATTTCTCGATTATTATTTTTTTTTGCAGACTCCAATAAAATTTCATGCATATATGTGCTAAATCGTAACAACCGAACGAAAAAAACAAACAAAAAATTAAATAGCGAGTTCGAGCTTCATTTATGGGACCACGACATGATTCAAATTTAATTCATCTTTGGTTCTTTCGGTTAGCAAACGACGAACGCTGACGCTGGTGTGCCGATGATCAATTGTGTTGCCATTTTGCATCATTGGCTCAACATTCGGCGCCTTTTTCGTTTGGAAGTTTTTGCACAGGAAAATGCACTATTTTGAAGAGAGAGAGAAAAATTTGTTCATCAAGTCATAATGGAATTTGATTTTTCTCTTTATTTACCACAAGGGAAGCGAACACGATTCCAATTTTAGCTCCGGCCAAAACATCCCACCAATGATGTCGGTGATCGGTGATTCGAGAAACTGAACAAAGGAAAGCATACAACAAAAATACACATTGAAGAGTTGGTATCAATAATTTGCTCCGGATTTTTGGTGTACGCATCTGAAGATACCTATATGCAAACGAGAATAAAAAAACAATAAGTATATATTGTTAAAGCCACATTTTTTTTTTGGTTTCAAATAACAAATGGATTCATTTTCGTTTTCATCAGAAAAGAACCTACCAAATTAAAAAGATCGCTTCGTAAAATGATGTCGATGAATGACCGGACGGGAATGATTTTGATGCATCGCGAACAAACCACGAACTGTCAATGTCATTGGTGCATTTGTAATCAATAACATATTGTCTAAATAAGGAAAAGAGCGTACATTAACTCATAATTTTTTTTTGTTCGATTAATGTGTAATTTACCCTCCGGTGCAGGTTTGCAAAGCATCAGGCCGGCATGTATCCAAGAAATGTGGTCTTAGTTCACCGAATAACACCTGTTCATAGAAAGAAAAATTGCGCAAACAATTAAAATGTGATAAAAACATTGTGACGTCGAATCATAAACCAAATCAACTTCGTCGAGTCTCGTACTCACCTTGATACCATCGATAACGAACAAATGTAAGGTGATGCCGTATAAAAATTCCTTGAACCATCTCCATGCCCGTCTTGCCGATTCAATGAATCGTGACGACTTCATTGATACTGGTACAAAGTAGCATGCCTCACATATCCATAAAATTGGATAAATTAATAAAACGGTAAATAGCAATGCCCCCGTTGTAACTGTTTCTCCATTATATTGCATTGCAATGGAACGATCATCACAGTAAAAACCGCGTTTCACATGCGGAAAAATGCCCAATTCAATCACGAGCAACCACAAAATGACTGCAATAAGAATAGAAAGATAAAAACAAAGATGGTTAAAAAAATCGAAGAAAAAAAAATGAAACAATCAATATTAACTGATAATAGAAGCAACCATAAGATGCAACGTCAATGAATTCATCTTGTAAATGAGATTTTTCGTAATCGTTTGTTTAACTATTGGAATGTAATTTTGTAATGTTGAAAATAAAATGCAAACAAATGTTGTTGGCTCATTCATTGCAACGAATACTCTCTTTCATCAACAAAAAAGAGCAGAATACCTAAGGTGCATGAAATTGTGGCATTCATTTGCTTGAATCTGCTGTTTGTTTTTATTTTTTTCAGATTACGTTTCTATTATTTATTTATGTTTTCCTAATTATCGAGTTTCGTTTGAATTCTCAAATAAAAGACTGGGATGTAACGTTACCATTTTGATATCGATTTCATTGTCTAACTACTTTCAAACTGTTGTATTGTTCTTATATAGTTTTTATTTTTGTTATGCGACCATCGCGCGCTTTCTTGATTATTCATTTTCTTATTTTGCTGACGAACAACTGGATGCAGTCACATCGAACGAATGCGCAAAATGAGTGCACGTTCGAGCCCAATAATTGAATTAAATATTTTGAACTATTAAGATGTATATTGAATGTATGTGAAATGACTCAATTGCAGCCGTTTATGTATACAACAATCAATGGATGAATACGGACAAGTGCTGTGTGATAAAAGCAAACACTAGTTCAATGCCATCGTAAATAAATGTTGTGGTGCCGGTGAATAATAACACCTAATCTTCTTTTTTTTTAAATGACGCCTTAAGAACGTCATTACATATGTTTTCTTTCTGCAATGTGGCAATTAAACACAAACAATCGGTGTTGTAAATATCGCAAACATTTGTCTTATGACATAATTTACGATGAAATGTAACCGGTTCCTTGTGAAGTAAATTTAATATTAATTTGACAATGTGATGATGAAAAATGCATTTTTTGTTGTAATTTTTCATCGTACATGTATCAATTACTTAATAATGTGTTTGTGTTTTTATTTTTCCTACATGGCTATCAAGTGACGTCACTGCGTTTGTTTTTCCTCAATCGATGCACTCTCTGTTTTCAATCTGATCATAATGCACATGTGACATTGTTCATATATTGCAGATGTGTCAACACAACAACGATCTTGCATTTGAACTACTTTTAGTTTGTTTTTTTGTTTTGTTTAGTTTAATAAATGCACGATGATGAATCCGAATGTTTGAACACAGAATCTCGATAAATAAAAACTTTGAAGAACAAAAATGTTACTCACCAAACCAAAGTCGATTCGATATTCTCGATCGTTTATCATATTTGTAATCGCGGTAAAATTTTAATGGAGCATAAAGAAAGCCTAAAATTATTATCACTGTTTTAGTAGCAAGCATATTTTGTGCGTGTGTTTTCTTTTTCTCGTTGTGCAAATCAAACAAAACTACACTGAAATGGTAGCGTGGCAAGAAAGTATTACAATTGTAATGCTTGATTAATGTCAATTAACACATAGAAACCGTTGTTCAACGTAGATTTGTCTTCCTTTGACTGAACCTCGTCTCTTTCTAAAACCAAAGTTTTTGTGAATACTTTTTTTTTCCTTCATCCAACAACCTTATTTCCACTTCGTTTATTTATTTCTCTTACTTATTGTTCAGACACAATATGTGGATATCTCTTTTGTTAACAGAAGGTAAGAACTCAAATGTTCACCGTTAATTGTTGCCATGAATTGATCTTTGATACAGTTTTTGTCATACAAATGTGTAATGCTTTTTTTGACTTTTTTTCTTATTTTTTTTTTAATCTTTTATCTATCACATCAATTCGCAATGATTTATTATTCACAAGATAAGCGCCAAAACAGCAACAATAACAACAACAATGACACTCTATTGACACACATTAAGTGGATGTATAAGGAAGACACTCTACTGATTCAATGTAAAAAAATTAAAAATTTGCAAATCTTATTTCACTGTAAATATTGCGGCAGCGGCATCGGAATGAATAAATCAACAAATATGATTTCTCAAAAAAAAATTGACTTCCGCCACAATAAGATGTGCACGCGCTCGCGCACATAAATTTGAACTAAAACAAATCAAACAGATGCGCCGTGGAAGTGTGTTACATTAGAATCGATCGATGTAAATAAAGCGTTTAATGAACAAATTTTGAATGTCAAGTGCAACAAAATCGAATATTGTCGTTTGATCGCGTGCCAAAATACGAATGTTGCCAATTTAAAAACGTTTTAGCACGCGCATAGAGATCAAATGACCCCTATTTACATCCACAATATGTAAATCAGCGCCAACTTTCCAATGTTTTGTCACAACGAATCACTGAATTGAATGTGTCGATGACTGTAAACAGAACAATATTCTGAGAATGTAGGTTTGGTTTCGGTATTAAAATCGATTGAATTTTACTGATAAAAACAAATTGCTTGCTTCATTCCAAACCGAAACATCAAATCAAATATCTCAGAATGAATATCGACCGACCCAGTCATGAATTGTGTACCTATTATGGCGAATCGGTGTGATCAAGAGAGAGAGGGAAATTAAATGCACGCACACTACAATTCATAAAAGTGATAAAAATATAACACTCAAACAATAATGCTCTCATATGGTGGCGTCGACGTCACATCATCTGACTGGCAAGACAAACGAAATAGAAGAAGAAAGAAAAACAAAACACACACACAAGTCGATAATTTCTCACCGGGAATAGTGTCGAATATCGAATGTTTTTTCTTCATGTTTCGCATGCCGTCTTTTCGTTGTACTCATTTCTCTTCCGAAATTTTTGTACACGGTGAATCATACGGTAAATACACACTTTCACACAATCATACGATATTGTATCGTTTTATGTTATTGTTTTTTTTATGTATGAGTATGAATGAATGAGGTGGCTACTAGACGATTTTTTTTTTGCTTTACGATAGAAGAAATTTCAATGTAGTGAAACACGTGCATACTTAATCGTACCATATGTAAATTCCTCAGCCAACATCGTACGATAAAAAAAATAAAGAAATACACCGACACTGAATTGAATTTAATGATGAGCATGTATGTTTATCTTTTGATCATTGTTGCTCTTATCATCAATGTATTTCAATTGTTTATGTCTGTAAAGTCGCATGTACATATGTTATGACTATCTAATCAACTGTCATATTCCAGATGGTTTAGAATGATTAAATAACAATTGAAACTAGTCAAATTTATATCTTTTTGTTCGGTTGAGCAAAAATGTATCTCTTGAAAAATCTATTATAGCTGAATCAGGAAGGTGACTGGAGATTTTGGTCAAATATTCATTAATCATCATCTCGTTGTTTTATTCATAATTTCCAGCTCCATGGTTCAGTCATAGTCTTGTATGCATCACAAAGTGGTGACTAATACAATGTTTGTAACTTACAAACTAACATTTCGGAACCGATATTCTGACTAATTCGCCTGAAGTTATGCTATTTTTTTCTCACATTTCCCCTTCAGAGGGGAATGGTGTTGTTTCAGTATCAGCCAAATTGATATATCAACAACGAATTTCAACGAACATTTTTATTGCTTTACATTTGTGAAATATCGAACAGAATTTGCGGAGAGAATGTAAATGATTACCGAACATTCGGTTTCAGGGAAATAACCGAGAATTTATTCACTATCAATATATGAAAAAAAAAAATTGCATATTATCAAATTAGGCTAAAAATAGACTATTTTCAAATAGAATAATCAGTGATCGTTCGTGACAATACTTTTATATTTAGCCATATTTATAAAGGATAATTCTATAACAATAGAAAATAGAAAGAAAATCGAGCCAATGTAGCGTCATTGTGACGGAATTAAATTAGCTTGCACTATTTTTTGTTGTTGTTCAGAAAACGCATTAAATGATAGCGCAAACGTTGACTATTCATCGATGTCTGAATGGAAATAATGTAATATCAATGATATTTTATCACTTAAATGATAGCAACTCAGTTAGGTACGCCACGTGATTCAAACGCTTATGGCATTTATGCAATTTCAATTCCGTCATTGGAGTAATTCACGCCATAAATTCACCCGTATTCATATCCAAGCATTTGCCGAGCTGGTGGCTAATGTTGTTGGGCTTATTCATATAATTTTTTTTGGTTGTATTTTGGATAGCGCATATGAAATGCAAACGCACAAGTGAATAAAGCTATAACGAGCCAATAATAATTTGGAATTTGTTGTTTTGTATATGTGTGTATTTACATCCACAAAAATCGTTCCGTTGCACTGTTGGATACATGTTTCTATTGCTTCATTTCATCGGTCATCCATTCTTTTGGCTTAATGGAATTCATAACTCACACGATTATAGGTGTACAAGACTCCTTACCAATCAACCAAAAACTAAACCGATTGCGCTCACACAAAAAAAAACACACACACACACATACGACATTTAAATAAATTGGCGCGTGCATTTGCAATGATCTAAATCCATTATATTCAAATTGTAACGGTATTTTGAAGAGTCATTTCTTTTATGCATTTCCTAATGGGCAACAAATATGGAAAATAGCTTGGATTTGTGTAGAAGAGAAAGAAACAACGATATATTTTCATTTTGTCACTTTGTTTTTTCGCTTGCTCGCTTATGAAGCTGTAGAAGTTTTATGGCTTTTTAAAAATCTATATTTTCAACTGACATAATCGTGATTCAGTGAATTAATGGAGGCAAGAAATCTACATAGCTCAGAAACACCCAATGCGCATAGCAAAATGCACTTTTTTTTCTTCTTTTTTTGGTGGAAAATTTATTTATGCATTTTAAAATTTGCATTGTCTAATGTTATTTATGTTACCTTTTAGTGGTTTTTTGAAGAAAATAAGAAAGAAGAGAACTGGTTTCTATTTATCATTGTTTAACATTTATTTATTTTCGATGTATAACCAATGGTCACTCCATGATGCATATCGTGTGTGCAGTGGTTTCATTTTATTTCGGTGCATTTTCGAGAGATGATCGACAAGAGCCACACGACTGACAGCGTCACGGAAGTTTTTTTTCGGAATAGAAGACCTCATAAAACATTGAATCGAATGACATTACCATATAAATGTTCAAAGAGATTAGTGTCAATTTCTCAAGCCACCCCACCCACCACCACACACACACAAACAAAAAATAAATCTCATTTCATACCGCGAAGGAAAAAAATAATTTTTTTCTCTGATTGGACGAACAACCAAAAAAAGAGAGCATCGAATGACTTTTCCCATCCGAAATCGTTGTAATAATAAAAGCATCTTATATTGCATTATCTATAATGAAAATTAATCGAAAATATATGGAATTGTCATGTGTTGTCAACTGTCTGTTCTGTATCTATGTGATGTTGTCTGACTTTTTTTCTATTTCGAACCGGTTCGCCCGAAAAAGTCGAAGTGTTGTCTTTATTGAAATTAGTCGAGCTAAATGGATTAGCCGGTTGGAAAGAATAAAATACATTTGTATACATGATGTTTGGAATTTATTATTGTATATTATTTATTTTTTTGGCGTGTTACGGTGCGCGCACATTTTTCCATATATCATCCATTCTCGAATTGTGCATTGTGCGTCGGCCAGAATAACAAACGCACATCGTTAAGGCTGTTCATTGAACTCCGAGGCCCCCGAGATTTGTGATGTATTGTGAGCTGCATTGTCTCTTATAGAAGCATAAATTTATTAATAAAAATCATTCGCGCATCATAAATGGACAACAATTGTCCTGACAATATACAGTCATATAATCATACAACGCTTCTTTTTTTCTTCTTCTTTAATCTGTTTTTTTTTTCGCCATACGTTCAGTCTACGTGAGAAATTGTATGAATATTCACATCGTGCAAAAATTATCGCCGTAATTTAATTTATGATATCATTTTGGCAAATGCTATTAAAATGAAGGGGATATTGAAGCCTTGAATCTTTCCTACTCAATTAGAATCGATTGTTTATTAGCCATTGTGTCGATTTGAATGATATATCCACTTGACACATGTCACTTGAATTTCATCCAGCAATGCAGGAACAGTATTTAATGAATGTGAAAGTTCATAAAATTCAAAGCAAACCCAAGTGAGTTCAAATCTACTTAACGGTTTTTAAACCGAACGTTGCTTCATTCGAATGCAACACTTTGTCACATTAAGTAGACGAAAGAAAAAAAAAAACCATACGATTTTGATAAGCGCTAAGTGCCAAGCTAAATCCCTGTTGCATGTGATTGGTGCCGTTCAATAAAGAATGCCATTAAATGTAGTTATTGCCGAGAAAGACATTAAATTAATGTCTTCAAAACTAAACGCTTTGCAATGTATTTTTTTCAGTTTGATTTATTTCATCGTTTTCAATGTATATGTAAAAAAATAACACTTTACAATTTGTGATCAAGAAGTAAGAAAACCTTCGAGAAATCACACTTAAAATGTGTTGAAAAACGTTAATTAATGAAAAATGCATTATTAAAGAGATCAAACAATCAAGATAACTGCTTGAACATTAATTCGGACAATTCACGAAGAAACAAATTGAAAATTTGCACACAATTTGACATTTTGCATATGAAACCAAATGATTTGTTTACCTTTGAACAATTTAAATTTACCGCTGGCAATAAAGTTTTTTTTTTTTCATAAATATTGTGTACGAGTGCATATTTTTTTTCAAATTGTCGTGATCGAAAAGTGTTAAACATTGAACTCACACATTGATCTTAATGTTATTCGCATATCTCATCCGTATCTCGTCTTACTTAATTCGCCAAATTGCTCCATTGGTAAATGGTAAAGTTTTGTCGCGTCACTTTGAACGTTTTTATCTCTCTATTTTTCTCTCGAATTTGCATATATTGGATCTGTAATTCGATGCATTGCAAAATATAATGATAGTTGTTTATGCGCCCAATATCGGTTACACGTGTCGCGATTAAGATATTAATGGAATGCACATTGTATTACGTTTAAATTAGCATTGAATTGTTTCACATTTTCCAATTTTTTTTCCATAACTTAAAAAATATTTCCAAACGTGATAGTTGGATTTTGTGGCAAACACAAATTACGTCACCAATACAGATTCTTATGTGTGTCGTAAAAAAAACACATTTTTATCAGTATCGAAAGTGTATGAGAATCATGTCTCCCTGGTTCGATTCGAAAACAAAAAACGCCGTTACCCGATTACAAACACATCACAAATGAAATTCGTGGAAAATATCACATTCCAAATAGAATTGTCATAATCGTATACGTGAACATATGTGCTCTAGATTAACTTCAATCGAAATCAATTAACATGCTCCGGATTTGAATCCACAATTGAATGTAGATTGGTTTGCCGGCATTAATTATTTGTCGATCACACAGTATTTGGAGGGATCGAAAATCATTGTTATTATACATATTCAATGCCAATCATTTGATTTTTATGTTAGCGAATGAATCATTGTAATCGATAGACGAGACAGATATGATATGCGGGTGGCGTCAAAAACCATGTATTTCATTTTTCTTTTTTCCATCTCATCGTATTCAATCAATGGAAAAAGTGCCCGAAGCAATGTGAACCAAATTGCATGAGATTCGGATATGTTTCTTTTATTACAGTTCCACATGTAAAGATTATTATTCTATATAGTCATTATTACCTCTGCTAAGCTAAACAAATGCGCGTTTATATAAACAAAAACATACCCCAAGCCATTGCATTTACAAAAAAAAACAGTTGAAAGATGGCAATCGATCGCATGGGCGGTTCAATGTTAAAATATCCATGCAAAGGATATATGTATGAAAAAAGAGGCAAACTCAGAGAGAGAGAGATCGTTTATCAAACTGAAAATTGCACCATCGATTAATGCATATATATACGTGATCAGATCTCTCGGCCGGGAAAAGAAGAAGAAAAATCAGTTTCTCATTATTATAATCGAGAGAAATCATAATTTTGTGTTTATCGTACAAGAGGCGATTCGTTGTTTTTATTACATTTAACATACGGGGAAAAAAATGGAATTGTGTTGCACTCACGCTACAGCGAGAATGACTTAATTGAGTCGATGATTTATGACGGAAACTGGCGTCTTTTGGATAATCCAAAACATAATTGTTACAACATTTTGTTGCATTTTTTTTTTTCTCTCTTCTTAACTAGTTGAAATTGGTTGTTATCTATGATCATGTTTGAACACATTCCCTATGACGATCGTAAAATATACGGTCTGGTATAAATCAGAAGGGCATCTGGCTTTAAACCGTTCCATGTTACTTCCATCGTCTCAATGACACATACTAATTTCACGTAAACAGAAAACGAAAAAAGAAACGATATCGTTTTTATATTATCATCGATTCAATTAAACACACAGCTTCAGATAGGTAGCCTGAAAAAATCGAACGGCCACACTTTTCTCAACATGCTAATTTTGCGCAATTCAGATTTTAGATGTAGAGCACATTTCATTTGAATGCAACAAGTTCGTTTCGCTTTTTTTCTTCGTTTTCTTCTTTATTGAGTTGATGATTCGTATGCCTCAAATGCGTACGATTTCATCTTTTGCTGTGTAATTCGCTTTTAGTTCTCAAGAATAAGAGAAAGGGAGAAAAAAACGACGACGACGACCGATCTTAAAATGCAATAAAACCGTTGGATGTCGATCGCAATGAATGCGCGCACATTTTCTGATTTCAAGCCCGTCGCCTTCTCTCTTCCTCTTCTTTGTTTTGCATGCCAATTTCGAAAATGTAGGGAAAACTAAAGCACACCATTTTTTTTTGCAATTCAATTTCCGCAATGAAACACATGCACAGTGGTGGCAAATGCACAACACAGTATGCATTGAATACCATTTTACTGTAATAATTAATTTCCAATGTAAATTTTAGAGTCGCTGTGTGTTTATCATGAATTTTGTAAATGCAGTTATTTATTGAAGCATTTATCATCTATTTCTCTCTTCATTTTTTTTTGTGTTATGAAAAGAAGAAAATCTATTAGATGAGCGGCACGCCGCGATCGATGATTTCAATAAAATGTGTCGGCAGCAAATAAAATTGGTGAAGAGAAGGAAGAGAAAGCTTTGTATCTTATGTAGAGAGAAGCCATAGATTTGTGATTCTTTTGCATTAATTGATATGCATTTATTTTTATATCACATATTATTGATTGTTATTAATTGCTTGTGGTCATTTTATGTTTATTGATTGGATTTTAAGCGGTTTTACTACTTTACGATCGAGAAAAAGGCGATATGTTTTTTTTATAAATGGCATTTTTCTATCAATTCCGCATATTTGAGTGAGAGAATGATCGTGCACGCATGCACTGGCTTTCATAGTTTATATATTTGATTCGGTACCTTTTTTATGGTAATCATGTCTTACCATTGATTATAGACTGATGTCGAAAAAAAAAAATGACGCTCTGATCGCGGAATAAATTCATGGCATAGAACAAGCATAAAATTACAACAGTTCACCATCATTCTTGTCTGTAAAACGTTTCAGTTGCTGATCGTATCAACTGTGATCCATGTTCTGCCGGAGGTATACATCAACGAAAGCGCACACACACGCACGCATTCTGCTCACAATATTGAATTTAACGATATCGTCAACTAAACAAATTGTTGACATTAATCTTACCTAATTGAAAAAAGCGATTCGTGTAATGGATCGACACACGTTAAAAAGTCGACGATGAAATGCAAATGCATTTTATATCCTGACACCTCTGAAGCGGGGCCAGTGATCGACGACCTTGTTTCAATGTTAGTTTTTATGTTGTTGTCGTAACTGGCAATTTTATATATATAAATATCCACTTGTGTTTTACATTCTGCAATAGTTTTTTTTATCACATTGCGTTACTCCGAAATTGTTTATTTTTTTACGCTTTGTTCAAAATGAGATGTTTCAGGCGACACACGATTTATCACCGCTTAAGAAAGCAAGTAAGAGTCGACACGATAACAATTACGATAACTGAAATTTATCTCGATGCTTGTTGTTGGTAAACGTGCACGCGTGTTTGTGCGTGCGTACATGTGTGTGTACGTGTGGTTTTGCAAATTCGCGCGCTTTTATAATATTTGATGCCACTCGAATGCTTCATCGATGAAACCACAATAAAAAAAAGATGTACACACAGAGCGAATGAAGAGCATCAACAATTTAAAAATGAAAAAAAATAATTGCATGCGTTCATTCGTAGTTTATTTTGAATGTGTCGCGTGTTTTAATGCGAGCACATTGCTCGATATATGCAGAAATAAGCATGAAAAACAAATGCAAATATTACGCCAGCAGATAACAGCGCCTATAAATTGAATCGTATAAAATATAGAACAATGATATCGAGTCGAGTATTAATTTTGCCGTACATGTCAAGTACGGCCAATGTTTCAAGCTATGTGATTTCAATTACCAAGTGCTATATAAATGCATTATTCTGTTGACCAATATACATAGTAGATGTACTGTAACAGCAGGAGAAACAAAGCGTACACCGAAACACTGAAGTGAACCGAATTAGTCGATGCGCACGGATTGACCAATGTTCAAAGTTTAATTGGTTTGTGGGCTATTTGCAGTCATCACACATTTCAGTTCAATTTATCAAAATGGATTGGGTCATGGGATTGAGGTTTTCCTCATATTTTTTTTTGTGTTTCCATTCGTTGGAAGTGTTTCTCTCTCAATTCTTTCTATTTGAAAATATGTCAGTTAGTGGCTTTTTGAAATTGCACACCGAATAACCTGCGGATTCATGGTCAAAGGCGGCAGCAGCAGTTGTTCAACTGAATCTGATCAAAGGTAGCTGCCGACTTGAACAAGCGCATAGACAAAGTTCGAAGATGTGTAAAACCAAACTCAAAGCATCGACAAATGTAATTGAATGGCCGCTGATAACATGTTCTTTTTTGCAAACTAGAAAAATGAGCGAGAAGAAAGAGAAAAAAAAGAAGGGAAAAAAAGGTAACAAATTACATCGCAATTTCTTCTTTTTGTTACTTGATTAATGATCAAGTTAAAAAGTAAACGAACATTCTCTCGCATTGAGAGATGCATTCATGGATTGAACACATTGCAATTGAATGGATATATATGCAGTGCAAATGAAACGGTGTTAAGCAAAGCCGCAAAAATCGAACATGGGAAAAAGATAAATGATCGCAGCATTTGTGGTTGGCTTGAATGCAATGTGGAGGCATTTCTTGAATGACAACAACAACAAAATAATACTCAATCTACAAATATAAAGTGCTTGTATGTTCAAACTTTTCAAAAAGTAACACGAAAATGGAAAGAACCGCTCGCAAACATAATGAATAAAATCAAACAATGTGAAAATCAATAAGAATAACATCGAAGACATGAATAACTGACTATTTTATTTATAAATGGTTCATAAATTATATGATTCATAAGTGATTTGTCTATTTACTGCACCAAGATTTTATTGTTGACTCGCCTAAATGACAAATTACTATATGAAATGAACTGTAAGCAAAATGTATCAAGAAAAGAGAGTGCGATCGAGAAGAATCAAGAGACACCCAATAGAGTTGCTGAGTTTCAATGCCTCGTCGTTGTTAGCAAGTTAGGCGAGCGTGCAACGTAGCGTTATACAAATAAAGGCAAAAAAAAATATAAGAGATTGCGGTATTTGGCTTGTGCTGTAACATCGCAGTTTTACGACAGCCAAAGAATGTGGATCACATCGATGTCTTCGCATCTCGCACAAGATGATATGCTTTCTATTTTGTATGTCGTCATTGTCGTTGTCGTCAAGAGATCGGAAAATGACAACCGTATTTTTTTTTTCTTCTTCCAACAAACCACATGAACGAAGAGTAATACTGATATTATGTATATGAAAGGAAAAACAAATGTGGATGATTTGACCTTTGACATTATTAACATGATATTTTTAATTATCACACATCACTCTCACGACACCCTGCCGATGTGCTCATGCCTCTCACTCTTCTTTGTCGAATAAATGTTGTTCCTCATTTTTTAACTGATTCTCTTATTGTAATGTTAACCGAAATACAACATACCGTAGGAACTGTGTATTGCAATCTTGCATCTACACCAAACATAGTGCACGGCATAAGTGCATCATTGCTGCATTCAATGATGAATGCTGATTACAGTGAAGCTAAAAAAAATAGAAACTATGTTTAAAGAATGTCTGCGGTTGTTTGCATCCAAATAGAACAAAATTATGCTTTGGCATTGGCAAATGACGAATTAAAGATTTCGCGCCAGAAAAGAGCAACACTTGACTTTGATACTTATTGCTATGATTAATTGAACTTTTTTTTTATAAAATTAGCAATATTCTTGATATATATAGCGTTTTTTACTCATTATATCAACCATACATTTGATTTGATTTTAATTGGACAGTTTTCTCCGAACGGATGCTACACTAGTGCATAGATACCGGAAGAGAATGTATGAGATAATGATATTCGCCATTTCCGATCATCGATAATCATTGATTTTAGCCGCTTTCTTATTTTTTTTTTTTTTCATATGAATGCATTTCATTTGGCCAAACTGTAACAAATAATCACCAATTAAACTTACCAAAATAAGATGTGATAATCTTAAAATAAGGCATTTTTTTTTAACTAAACACAACTATATACACCTTACTAGTGAAAACTAAATTTTAAATTCGTTACAAAAATGTTAAGTTCGTCGTCATCTTGATTCGCGATATATTTATATGGGAAAATAGACAATGTATGCAAGTGATGCTCTTAGTTCATCGGTCGATCCAGATATACTGAATTAAAATCACTTACTGACGGAGTGTGTTAATTAAGAAATTTTCGGTCAATTAAAATGATTACCATGACACAATAAAAAAAAGTCAAATTAGTTGAAGGAGCATATGTGTGTAATAGTTTGCTTGCGTAATTTGTTTGATGCTTCTGCATCTTTAAATTGTATAACAAGCATGATTCGATATATGGCAAGTGTATGTCATAAACTTTGTGTGTTTATATGCATGCGTTATGTCAAATGTGAGTGTGTGTTTTTTTTTTTGGGCTAAAAGCCGCTTAGATTTTTGTCTAGCAATTAAATGATTCGGCTTTAATTTATTGTTGGTTTTATCCCGTTTGAGTTATTTTATTAGATAATTGAATTGAATGCATTATACAATATAATATATGGATGAAAAATGTCGTATTGTGTCGCGATGTGAAAGTGACACGAGAGATCAAGAGAGTGAAAGAAAATGTGAAGTGTGCCTACACTTGTGTTGTGCACTGTCATCTGGATTGAATGAAAGAAAATGCATTATTACAATTGCTGACTGATTCATACTTGAAATTTTATGAATGAAATTTATGCGTTTGGGTTTTAATTGCAATCGTAAAATTATTGAAATAGCCATAAAAATATTTCTCTTTCTGTAATAATTACAATGGAATTTTGCTCCAAGTCATTTGTGATTAGTACATGCATATTTGTATGTGTCTATTCCCCAGCATCTGTTTAATCAACACAGACGATGCTATCTTTAAACTGTTTAAACGAGAGTTTTTTTTTGTTTTCATTTCTATCTTCAATTTTGTGTTCCCATCGCGGAACTGTTTATAGAATGCATCATCAAACCGTTGTTATGTGTGATGAAACTGGAAAAGAATTTTGCGCAAATAATGCGCGGACGCTGCGGATATGAATGTTAAGGCTAGTTATAATCGGTTGTGATATTTTGCGCATAAAAATCATCATTTTTAGCTGCTTGATTGTGCTTGGTCCATGACAAGCGTTGATTTGGTTAAATTGGCTTGTAAATCAAGTTCAAGGTTAAAAAAGTGGCAATCAAAAAACAAATTTTGACACGTGAAATTTCAAGTGCGCGCAACTGAGAGAAACATTCATTTTATTTTTGCTCCTACACAATTGGCTTGTTATTGTAATGAGCAGTTCGTTTTGGTTTGGCGGCGGCGGCGACAGTGCTGGCGTGTTTTTTCATATTCTTTTTTTTTTTGTTCGAGACTGTCAGTCGTATATTATGGCACCACAGCGAAAATGATAGGATTGAATATGCGTTGATTGCTCTTGATCAGCGTGAAACGGATTTAATTTTATGCTCGATGTTGCCATTTTTTTCTTCATTCATTTTCTCTTTTCCTTTTTTTAGCGCTGTTATCATGGCGCATTGATGCTGACAATGATGATGACAACGATGATGCTCTCAACTAAAACCCATAACAACTTTGATAATGACAATGAGAATGTACACTGAACTTATTGCGTACAACAGTTTTTGTTGTTCCTTCTCTCATTTAGTTACGCATTATGATGCTCTCGCATCGTATGGTTCATCAATTTATGAGTTTATTTACCACCCTGATCATATGCGACTGGGTGCGATCATTTTAATCACTCAACTGAATTTATTTCGTTCATTTTTGTTCAATTCGTTTAATCACACATTGCCGCCGTTTTTTTGCGTGATCGGATGCAACAGAAACATAATTCGTATTACGACTTTCATGATCCCGCAAGAAAAACAACAACAACGTTGTTTACGTTATCCTTTTCAACGGTGAATGCCCATTTGTTTGGACAAAAACAATATAAATACAGAGTTTATTAAATAATCGCAAGCCCGTATGATTATTTTAACCCAAAAGTACAATTGAATCAAACGTCGTTTGACAAACGAGAGGAAAAAAAATTGCGATTAAAAAAATCGTTTTCGGAAAAAACATGATACCAAATCAGTTTCAATTGAGCAGAGAAAAGCGGTTCTTGCATTAGAAGTGAAATTGTGTTGTGCGGGTGTTTGCATGCCATCAATTTACACATGTTTATATGCTTTGTGTAAATCCGGATTTTTCAATTGTTACACCATTTCAAAATGCAAAATTACATGCAACGAGAAAGAGGTAACCCCAAATCGTGTCTTGTCATCGATTTCATTCTATGTTACATTCAATAACATTCTCACATTCTTTTCGCACATTGACACACCGACGGGGCCTCATTCATTTGCATAACTCACCGAGTTCGGTTCTTTTAAAATGATCACCAATATCGAAACTCATCGGAACTATGCACATTCTATAAACATACAATTGCATATCGGATGCTGAAATTAGTCACTTGATCAGTGTCTAATGTGTGTGTGCGCGCCACTCACGACGTGTTAAATGCATCTGACTGCCAGTCATTTGGTAAACAAGCACACAATTTAGCTGATAAACGATAATATGGGATAAGTGCTTGGCTCTTTTTTTTTCTTTGTGTGTCTATTTTTATTCAACGTATGGTTGAATTGAATGCGCACTTTTTGTTCAGACAAATCGTCGTTCATTCGTTTGGTTGTTCCAGTGAAAGTCTACCTTCCATTCGGGCGATCTTCCGAATCAATATTTATGCTGAGCCAATGTTTGAATTGGAATTTCTTGTATAAATACAAAACGCGCGGGTTTGGTGAGCTTCTGTTTGATGGTTCTTTTGTTAATCATTCGTCGTGGGCACTTTTCCTTGCACGAATACAAGGAATCAGTTAAAGACTAAAAAGAGACTCAAGAGTATACAAAAACATGACAATTTATTCAAGAAATAGAAATCTCTTTGGGCACGTTGTTGTACAGCAGAGAAGTGTTCTTCGTTTGGTAAAGTTTACTTCGTCTTGCTGATAGAACAAATCTTTAGACAAGTGGAAAAATCTCCGCATTTGTCTTTATTCAATTGACACTACCAGAGCATATACTAAGCATAGATATATATCCTGGATATTTTGTCAGTATCCGATATTCATTGGAGCCAGACTTTGAAATAGAGTAAAAACAATAGAAGTTATTGTTATAGTGATTGTAGTAATGTAAATGGTTTTATACTTAGACCTATAACATTCACTTCTATTGTTTTCACTCCATTATAATGGGTGGCTGCGATAAATATCGGATACTCACAAAATATCCCGGATATATATCTATGCTCGGTATATGCTCTGGACACTACACGATTTTTTATTCATTTTTTTTATGTGAATAGTTTTATCATCAGGGGGTAAAATGCCTCAAATAATGAAGACCAACTTTTCAAATTTATTTTGTTTTTTTTTTCTCGTTTTGTTTTGATTTCAATACAACATATTATTCCAAACATCCATGAAGTTCGTGATTTTATTTTTATCGATTTGTTGTTTTATTCAAATTTTAGAACATACTCACGTCATTAGAACGCGTCCAAAGTGCACACAAGTTGTGCATTGTTGTCGAATAAATAGTGTTTATTTAATTGTCTTATCATGATTTCTCGAAGTTGTGCACAATGATGAGAATTCATTTCATTTGGTCACGTTTAGTAACATTATTTCGAAAAATTCAAAACTTAACCAGAATTCGTTCACTTTTGTGTTATATTTAATGTGTTGCAGGTTCGATCGATGGAACTACTGCACTCGTAGCTTCACCCCAATTGAAAATAAATCACACATGTAATTATCCGAGCGTTTTTTTTCAGCTCCAAACACGAAAGATACAGAATTAATAGAGAGTCTTATGGAAGAGATATTAGTAGAGAAAATAAAATGATCCCACTTGAAATGTATAACACATGGTCAAACTCATTCGTAAAAACAACGGTTTTCATTATTATTATAGTTGCGAGGATAGAAAAAGAAATAAAGAAATGAAAAGTGTTAAGTAGAGCGTTTAAAATGCGTCTTAAAGTTGCCAATGTGAAAGGGCTTAAGTTGTCTGTAAAACAGAAATCGTCGTCGTCATCGTCATTTTTACACACATTTAATCTAACTGAATTGGAATGATTTAAGCTGCACGCGTGTAAAATAATCACAGCAATCAAAAAAAGTCTTGCCTCTAGAACAACGAAACGCCATTGATTTATTTTTTCATGTATACATTCTCGGAACTCTGACGTTCAAAATACACACGAATCAATTGGCATGAGCAAAGAAATTCACGCTTTACGCAAATCACGTGTCAAGCAACGTTTATCGAAAACATTAGAGAAATTCATCGTCATAAATTGTATTGTGTTTCGCATTCGAAATTGTGACGTCACAACAACACCGTAAATACTCGACAATAATAAAACATTTGATCTTTAACGATAAAGATAGAAAAAAAGCGATGCTTGTGTTGATAACACTACGTTAAGTTATCGCGCACAGCTTTTATATATATATTAATTTGGCAGACCTATGTGTGGTGTACGCATGCGCATAACATAGCCAAAGTATTATAGTCATGTCTATAGAATGTGTCGCGCACATCAATATCCACAGGAAATTCAATAATATTTCGTTTAAATGAGAATTATTGCCGAGATAGATTATAAAAGCAATTTTTACTAATATTCACCGACTCCATACGTCGAAATAATAAGCGACAGATGATGCGATTGATTGCGGTTTGCAAAAAAAGAGAGAGAAAAAGACTGGTGCGCGCCACTCAATTTGACCCATCATTCGGCGATTTTAATTTTGGGAAGATGCTTCTTCATTGTTCATTCGCATTTTGTTTGATTCGATCAAATTGTCGATTAGTTAATATAATAAAAAAGAGATTTACTGAAATAGTCGGAATTTGTCCAAAATCCCGGATATCATGAGCTTTTTTTATCTATTTGCATCATTTGTTAGTTTATGTATTTTTAATGTTTAAAGGAGCCCAACTTAGCCCAAGATATGAACGATGTACTTACAGAATATCCAAATGAAGACGTCTATGCTAAGACCTAGCCGTCGACCCATCAGCGGCCGATTGTGCATTGGTAAAGGTGACATAATCTCTTGTTGACTGGAAAAATGCGGTGTAGGCAGTGATGTGGATGTTGCCGACGAATTTGGTGAGTTAATAATTGGACCGGTATTGGATAGATTTGCCTCTAATAATTCGGAGATATTGTGACCAAAATTATCATGTCCCTGTAAGTAAAATAAACAAATTAAATCGAAGTACATGATTCAAAAGAAATGATGCAAATGCAACAAATTGAAATGAATGTGGAATTAATAAGGTTGAGACGAAATAAAAAAAGGTGCAATTGTTACGAACAAAAATCATTCATATGAATCCATTTTGGGGAAATGTAAACAAAACAATTGTTGTTCTTTCACTCTTCAATTTGATCCATTTGTTCTATTTTGTTCATTTCTATTTCTCTTCCCCAATCGCTCTCTCTTTCTCTCTCTCTAATTGAAAGTGGAGAATGTGCGTTGTATAACAAGAAATGCGAATCACACCGTACATAATACGTCTCGAGATTTAATGCTCGTCAATTACTTTAAATAGATAGAGATTCGTGTACGCGTTCGTTAGCGCAACGAAAATACAACCGAACAATTTTGCATTTACATTTGGACTTTTGAACTTAAGAACACTATAAATCCGAATCAAGAAATAGAAGCAATGTTATTTAAAAACGAAAATGCAGACTAAACGATCATTTCAACAAAACTCTATGCTCATTGTCTCACACTTTGCGACTCTATAGTTCACGCCAACTACAAACAATGATGAACCGTTGTAATGTACACGTCTATTTATCCAAATCGTAAACGCAACTATTTTTTTTTTATTTATTTACTTTCCGTATGAAACTGCGGACTTGTATGGATTTGATTGCAAAAGCAGCCAGAACTTATAAAACGGTTTGAACTTCCAGGAAAAGATCACATAAAAAATAAACGATTTTTCAGCAACACAAGAATTGTACAAGTCGATTCGATTACAGAATTTGTTGCTGCTGTTGTTGATGTTTCTTTTTTTTTCCTGAAGAAAACTTATGGATCTCTATCAGTTTAATGTTTGTTATTGTTGCTTTTTGTGTGTACAACTTTACCGTTTTTGTTCCCTTTCACACATAGTTTGGCGTAATGAATATAAAATGAGCCTACTGTTCAACACCCATACATGTAATTTGATCCAAATGCAGCAATTGCAGTTTTCACAAGAAAGAAAAGATAGTTGAGCAAAAATAACAACCAACAAACGCACACGTTAATATCCCCTTGGCTATATGGTATACGCACTTGACTCTGCCATACAGTCTCGCTGCAATGACACGCACAAGGCACAAACTTAAAATAAGCATACATTAAATTTATTGCAAATGAATCATATTCTCGTGTATGGACAGCATGGCCAATGTGGATAAAGGAAAAACTTTTTGCCGACGATAAATTATAACATAAACAGTAGTTGAAAATTCCCTTCATTTGGCAGAATTTCATACACGAAACAAAAAAAAGGAAACACACACACACATTTTGGATTTAATTTTGCTTTGGGGCTTCTCTCGAAAATTGCCGGCTTCGATAAAACGCCCATGATGAATTTTTCAAATCAATTGGCAAAGAACCAACGAACCTTTCTCTTTTTCCGCTTTCACTAAACTCAACTGCGTTTAATTCGCCTTTCGCAACAAACCAATTGGGAGTGACACATAGCATTTTTTTGTCAAAATCATTTATGGTTAAAGTCTCCCTTTTTGAAAGAAAATGTGATAAATATGAAAATTGTTTGATTATGAATATATCTCAGACACGTGACTAATATATTCTCCCTTCCCCATTTCTGTATAGAAGAAACATTATCTACTAATACTGGAATTGATAAAAAACAGCAAGGAGTTGATTTTGCGTTAAATGCTTCGGATTGCGTGAGTTAGTCGATGCAACGAAAAATCTATTTGAACATTTGATTTTTCGAAGTGAACAAGAGACAGAGAGACAGATACACACACACACAGAGAGAGAGAGAGAGAGAGAGAGAGAGAGAGATAGAGTGGTTTTGGAAACTTGATACGGCGTTCAATTTGGGTTATTGGCTGTTTGGATATTTGAGCGTAAAGCGTGCGCAAATTGTTCGCACATTGCGCGCAACGGTCAACCTACGTCGGCAAAACTCTGTACACAATTTTGAAATGTGCACCGCCACCATTCTACCACACAGTGTGTCTTTGTTTTGTTTTAACTTCTCTTTTATATGCATTTTTTACAACTTCATTTCAAGAAATATGATAATGGTAGAAGAAGAAGAAAAACAAAAAAAAAAATGAGCAAAGCATTTATATTTTATGAAACATGCACTTCGATCAAAATATTGAACAGATGTTATAAATTCAATTTTCTCTGTTTTTCTTTTTCGTTTATGCTGTAAAAAGTTTCTGCAATAGATACGCAATTTTGTCGTTGCAATCGAATATCATTTCTCTTTGCATTCGGGTGGCTGTGGGTCTTTCACCAGAATTTTTTTTATACAGATTCGAGCTGATCGAAAATACAGAGAAGAAAAAAAAACTGCGGCATGCAACTATTGCTGTATAACCTAAATAGCGTAGGCCAAACAACACACAAATGGAAACAAATCAAACGAAACACTGATAGAGAAAAACCGAAATAAAAAATCCAAACAACAGTCACGATATGTGTGCATATACAATTGTTGTTTGTTGCTCTTTCTCTATAACACAGAATAATCGTATCTATTTCCATGAAATTTGCAATAGTCAATTGAGCGCGAGCGCACGCGCACATTTTTGTGTGTGTTTGTGCCGGCGTAACTGTTCGCACATAATTTAAATGTGATAAATCTTCGTTTGGCTTGATTCGCACTCAGCGATCATTTTGTGGCCTCAAACTGGCTTGCATTTCGTTCACTTCGTATGCTTGCTAATCGTTCAGTCTGACATTTTTATGCCAAAAACAATCAATGCATTTTAAAAGAATTTTCACATTGTTCAATTTAAATTCATTTTTTTCTGTCTTTTTTTGCTTCATTCACAAACAAACTAACCATTTACTGTAACTTTGTGAAACATTTTAAGCCGGCATTTTGGACTTTCATGTCTTCGAGTGTTTTAGATCGTGATTTCGAGTGTTTGTGCAACTTTTGCCATTTGTTTGGGAATTAAGATTTAAAACAACAAAATGGATGTAATGGTGCGATTTTATGGTTTCGTCTTCTCTTTTATGCATTGAACATAAGCTGAACGAGTATTATACGCGAAATATGTAAGCACAAATTTATTACCATGTAACCGCAATTCAGTGCAATGTACAATAAGCATACACACAACACGCCGAGTTTGAATATACAAAGTGCAGTTGAATGGCCAGATAGATAGTGCAAATGAAGTTGTTTTTTCTATTTCTATCTCATTCTTCCGCCAACTTGCTTGCATATATCAGACAGGCGAGACATCGTTCAATTAAGGTAATCGACAAACAAAGAAACAATCATAAATAATCATTTTTACCAGATGTGCCTAGCGAAAAAAAAAATGAAAGAAAACAAAATGATTTTTACATGGCTCTCGATTTATTACGATGAAGTTTGGAAAAAAGCAAATGGCCAACCAAATGAAATGTGAACAAAAAAAGAAACGCTTACTTCACTACGATTTCGAAGACGCATCATCTTGACTTCTTCTTCCACTTTGTCTATGTTTCCAAAAAAATCGAATTGTAAAGAATAGATAATTACATAAAGTAATACCTTTCTTAAACTTATTAAGTAATCGCGTCAATTTTTGAATATCGTTCAAAATACAAATTGAAGCCATAAACATTTGCCTCCCACTTATTGGACAGAGAGAGAAAAAAAAATAAACAAAGAAAAATAGAGCAGTTATGTGTTCCATAAACTTATCGTACCACAACTACTTTTTACACGGTTTTAATCGACTTATGAAACACCCCGAAAACGACAAATATAATTAGGTTTTTGCAAGTTAAGCATGTTTGTCGTTCTCATTATCTAACAATACAACAGAAATAATACAAAATGCGATCGATTTTTCTTCAATGTCCAAACAATTACAATCGAATGATGCACTTCTTTGCATTGAATAGTCGCCTTTGCATTGAATAGTCGCAAGGAAATAGACAATAACAAAAGAGTGTTTTACACAAAAATCTGGCAGAACACACACACATCGTTTTTTATTTTCTTCGACCGAAGAAAATTTATTGCTTAACATATTTATTTATTTTTTTGCAAAATATTTTTCTATTGATTATTCATCGCATAGTGTTCAGAGCGAAAAGAAAAAGATGGGAATGTTTAAAAAGGACCAAACGGCTGACCAGAACAAAATGAAAGTAAAAGAGATGGTGACAATCGGGCATTTGAGTGCCAACCGTAAAAAAACGTGTCTTTTCATTGCAGCAAGAAAAAAAAATCACACCCGATGAGCACACCAAACGAAACTCAAACACGTAACGCATCACTTTAGGTGGTATATTTATCTCTTGGATTAAACAAAAACATGAAGAAAGAAATAAAAAAAAACAAACGCACACATTACTCTCTTTCGATCGGGCTACTATATGTGCGCGTTTGCAACACCTATCTTCAATATGTGTGAGCTTGCAAAGAACACAAGTGCAATGAGCACTGTTTAATGACAAAGAGATAAAAAAATATGCACACAAAGAAAAATGGGCGATCTTTTGTTCGAACAACAAAAAACCATACGGTCAATATACCTGTATTGAATACAGTGAGAGAGAGAGAGAGAGAGAGAGAGAGAGAGAGAGAGAGAGAGAGAG
>NW_022197544.1:214919-247084 GCF_009176525.2 Contarinia nasturtii
AGAGAGAGAGAGAGAGAGAGAGAGAGAGAGAGAGAGAGAGAGAGAGATCGATACACATTTATATTAATATATTTTTGTCAGCTGGTTTTCTTATTGTATTCTTCGTATTCTTGCTTTATCATTTTTGGTCTTTCACTCGGCTCTCATCTGTGTTACGGCTATGTTATGTTCAATTGTGCACACCGATGATGAGGTCTTAATAAATTCACTTGTCAGCCGCCAACTGTATGCGACTATGTGTCTATCAATTTTCCATCTTTTTGCATTTGTTTTATTATGTGTGTGCATTGAAAATTTCAACGGAATTTTCTGGTTACAATCATGCGCTAAAATGAATTCGATTAGAAATTGATTGACATTAATTCTCATTTTCAAATCTTTTCTTTTTTGAGATCATCAGAGAATTTGCCGTTTCTTTCTCTCCTCGTTCGAACGATCGAAATTGTAAACAATTAGTTAACAATTGACAATACAAATGTGGATGTGCATGTGCGTAGAAAACAATGTACGTCTTAACGTTTAAATACGTTTATTTACGACTCAATCGATTTTACTTTCATTCTATGCGAAAGTTATAGAGAAAGCAGAACAAAAATCTCGATAGTCTTTTGTGACAAATGCCTGTGTTGCATCGTGACAATTTATTTTTTTTTTGTGTTATGCAATTTGAAAATTGTTTGTCATAATAAATATGCAGTTATATATTATCGATGTTCCTTTTTTATGTTTGCTTGGTCGAAAACAAAACAACGAAAATTCCAAATTTGTTTTCAATGCATTGAATAAGGATGCGCTGAAAATAGACGAAGAAAACAAAGAGGGTTTCGTGATTTTTTGTTGTTTTGTTTTTATACACGTCTATATTTTTTATAGCTAACAAATGCAATCGACATGTGGAAATTTTTTTTTCTCTTCCTTTTTGTATCTGTCCATGATGTACATGAAAAATTCTAGAGAAAACCCAATGGCGTTTCCTTCATTGAAGATGGAAAAAAAACCTTAACAATTCACAGAAATCCAAACAGGCAATATTTTGTGTGTGTGTGAAAGAGCATGCCGTCTGATCAAGGTATAATTGTTTTTAAGTTCTTCAGATTGGACAGGATGAGAAACAGAGATGTAAGTTCAATGTGCAAAGATGAGCAACATCGCATTCGTGGAATGAAAAAAAAGGTTATTCGTGGGTTATACTATTTATTTCGTCACAGTTTCGAGTGTTTGGTTACATCTGTTTGTGCGGCGGCAAATGTGAATTATTATGGCGTTACAATAATACAAAATACAAAGAGACGTTGAGCAACAGAGAATGACTGTAAGCGAAGAAAAAAGGACAATAATTTATTTAACTTTTTTCGTGGCATTGCTTTCGTGCGCCACAACACCAGGAATGGTTGGAAACTACCTTTTGTTCTCAATGAGTTGCATGCATCAATTCGATATGGGTTTCAAAAGCGATTTACGGCCGTTTTAATTGGACATGGATTTCCTCTATATGGCGCTCTTTTCTTTGTCTCTTAGTACAACAACTGAAGTTCAATTCTTCAAGGGCCTTCACCAAAAACCAAAGATCGCTTAAGATTAACCACTTATTTTTTTTATTTTCTTTTTTTGTTCAAAATTTTATTGTACCAGAGAGTCGGATTTTTCGATTTGAATTCGGTTTTCTTTGAAATGCCAATCTTGGAATGAAAATCATTTCCTTTTGTTGTCTCTCGAAAGGAATACTAATGTCATTTGCGTGCCTTTTTTCAACTCTTAACACTTCGGTCGCACAGTCTTTCACTCTCGCAAAAATTGCGAATAGCTTCAAAGCGTGCCGATTCCGATTGTATTACAATTCTTTGCGAGAGAAAAAAAATGAGGAAAATGGCAACAACACAAGACAATCAACATCAACATAGAGAGAGAAAAGGAAGAAGAGAACGACAATAATGGGGTGATGAAAAGATCCATTTCAAATGTGCAACAAATGTATCGTTTTCATGATGTCACTGCACTTTCTTAATCCATTCCAAAGAATATCTTGACTCAATTTGATTATTCATTCACCTTTGGATTTGAATCCATTGGAAATCGATTTCTTTTGTTGCAAACTGCAACTCAACAAACAAATTTAAAATGATTCATTTCATTTCGATTGCGCATCAGCGACTATAATTTGTTTTCTTTTGAATTTGAAATTTAAATTTCTCTGACCAATTTCTTTCTCTTGACCTTTCTACATTGTTTTTTTTTTCGTGGCGTCAAATGGAAATTTCTTTTCTCATCCATTTGAATCAGCAGCACACAATACACTCTGTGTAGACAAACACAATTTTGTCGATAGTGATATTTACTGAGTACAACATGTACTCTCTTACTCTATTACTCTATCTATCTACCGTTTACCCTATCCACTCTGTTGGGTGGCTGTCATTTCAATCATATGGTTTCAATTGGTGCTTGCAACCAAATGATCATTTTGCGCGTTTTACGCACATTCAACTGATCACACTGTATTATTATTAAATTGAGTAAAAATTGTAAACAAATATAACGCATAATCAACAAGTTAGAAGTGGAATGGACGTGAAATGAGAGAAATTGTGCATTCTAACTGGACTGTTGTGTTGATTTATCACCCATTTTGCCAATGATATTTCAATTGTGATTCAGAGAGAAATTGTAACGCATTTTGTTATTATAAATAGATTTGCATTTGATGTGTGTATGTATACGCGATCTGGTATCGAAAGTCGAGCGAAGATGCATTCAACTGTCTTTCGCGGTCGCGAGCACACTACACATACAGCAATTACAACTTACAAATCGAAATGTGATCGGCCGGAGACATGACAAAATGCATAATTTTCAAAGTGCTGACATTATACGTTATATGTCGTTTGTCGAAGAGCTTCAGTTGTTCATGATGATAAGAATAATGTGTATGTTTCACAATAGTAGTGATAAAACTAGAAAATACTTTGATCATCATAAAAACGACAGACTTAACAGCCAACAACAAACAAAATCGATCGACGAGATTTTCTGGCGCTTAAATTAAATAATCAAAAATAAAATAAAAGAATTTCGAGAGAAAGGAAACGAAATAGAAATTGCTTTGCTTGTCTTTTTCGATTGAACTTTCGATTGGCGACGAAATTTAAAACCTTTGTTTGGAAACAAACATTTTTTTTTCTCGTCTCCTTTATTTGTTTACGTTTCTTTACAAATCGACTAGTAATCAATAACTTCATAAAATGATATTTCAAACAATAATAACAACGACAACAACAAAAAATAAAAACGTCAAATGCAGACAATGAAAATAAGGAACTCTGTTTACTCACAGTTTAAAGCGTTTTAAAGTAGGAATGGTTATGCGTTGCCCTTTTGAAAACACAACAGAAATCTTGCGGTATTTCTTCACGCGATCGTTTCTTCTAATCCTCTTTTTGAAGGAAATTTTAAAGAGAAAATTAAGGAGCTCTTCACAATTCACTGGTTTTATTTTTACACAAAGATTTCTTCTTCTTTTCTTTTTATTAAATAAAGTGTTTTGTTTAATTAAAATGGTCTCGTGCGTTCGCGTCTTTTTTATTTTATTTAGTTTTTAATCCGTTATTTAATTGAATTTAATTGAGATTAACGATCGTACAGTCGTTTTTAAGCAGATAATTTTATTTATAGTTTTTATTTTAGAAAAAAAATGCAAAATGAAAGGATGTTGATCTCCTCCGTTAATTGATTAAAAACGATAAGAAATCAGTGAATGCGCTTTTTTTTGCTACCAAAAGAAAGTTGTATTATTCGTCCTTGTTTTGCTAATGATTTTCTCGTAAATTTTTATATTATACATTCATTCGCACGTCATTCAAATGGACAATTTCCAAAGTGTTTTTTCCCCGTTCGTGTTTCTTTCGTAGTCGGCGGAACAATTTTCCAAACCAAAACTTCAGATATGAAAAAAAATCAATTCCGGGATTGTAACTCGGTCAATTCTTTTCGGTTGTCGTTATTTGTTGAAAAAGAAAATTTACACACCGAACTCAAATGAAACAAAAACAAAATTCAATTTTATTATCATTCAGATGGATAACAATGCGATGCGAAGCGGTAGCAGTAATAGCAGCAGTAACAACGATAGAAGGCAGCCAAACACTCAGCAGGCTCAAAGTCTTCTTCGTCTTCAATGTTGCTTGTGTTCTGATCAACGCGCGGTAATATACTGTACTGAATTTTCGATAGCACTGAAGTGCCATGTATATGCACTTTTCCACCGATTGTTAAATAATAGTAATAACAACGAAGAAAAAACGGCACTCTGATGACGAAAACTACAGAACATACGAAAAAGCAACAACAACAACTACGATTGCTGCTGCTGCTGCTGCTACTACTACTACAGCGGCAACAACAAAATATCGACAGAAAGAGAGAGAGAGAGAGAGAGAGAGAGAGAGAGAGAGAACGAATACACCGAGGGAAACAAACGGGCAAGCTGTTAAAGTGTGCACTGCGTGAGAGAGTAAGTATACACATAGACGCTCTTGATCGAAGCATATAATACATGCTTATAGAATAGAGTGCATACTATAAGCAAACAGAGAATATATACACGGCTTGGCTCTCGGCTAAACTAAACAACAACAATAACAGCGGCAATTGAGCCGAAGTAGCGAACCTCATGAATGACCCGAATGTAGGCAATGGCTAAACAAACCGAAATAGAGACAAAACGAGAAAGAGATAGAGAGGAACGAACACACAGAGTGAGAACGAACGCCGAATTTCTCTCTTTCTATATACAGTCCAGAATTTGGAACATTAAGTGATTAACTATGCACACGAAAAACGATGAGAGAGCATATTATAGCGAAAGAGCGAGAGAATAAACGACTTACACTCGTTTTGGTCATTCAAATAAACTTTTTACTCACATAACACATAAATACAAACTGTTAATGCACTTATGTTCATACGTCATTTGTGTACACTATGTGTTTCATTATCAATGGACTTTTGCGCTGTCGTTAGCGTTTTTTTCTCTCACACACTCTCTCTCTCTCTCTCTCTCTCTCTCTCTCTCTCTCTCTCTCTCTCTCTCTCTCTCTCTCATTCTCTTTGGCTTTGTTGTTCAATGTTTACTTCGCGCTATTCGTTTGTTCATAATCGTGTTCAAGAATCACGTTGCGCGCAAATTGTACGAAATTTAGAAGTTTTAAAAGTGCATATCATATACGTAACTGGCATGCAGGACCATCGAAGAAACCGCTTTCAAGAAAAAAAAAAAAAAAAAAAAAACAAGAAAAACTCAACATCACGTACAAATGAAGAAAATGAGTCATTCCCGTTAAGTACAATGTGCTTAGCACATACATTCAAAATACGACAAATGTATGCACCAAGAAAATGCAATGAAAATAAAAAGAAAAAGTAAAATGAATGGAAAACAACGGTACTGGAAGGACGCCAACAGATGCATACAATAAAATACGCATGTTCAACATCCAAAATCATACTGCACCATCCGGGAAAATGTGTGCCGCGAATGCAGCAGAAAAGTATAAAAATGCAACCAAATACTATGTGAACTAGATATGTGAACTTTAAACAAAAAACAAAAACCAAACCGCACATCAACATTTTTATTTCATCTAAAAAGAACATAACGGCTCCTATTATGTATGGCTCAAGTGTTTCATTTTCTGTTTTTTACATTTTCAAAATCAATTTTGTGGCTAATTTTTGCATACATTGTTTTATTCTCGATGCACTTAATTTCGTTAAATAGTAGACTAAACAGTTTTGAGAGTATGTGTCTGTCTTTCAATTTATGAGTTCGTTATCGTTGTTTTTCCATCTCGCCGTTGAATGAGAGAATCTGACTTTTCCTCCGGCATTCGTTAACAATTCACATCTAAATCGAAATGAAATGCAAATTCAACGCAACTAATTATTCACTTCTTTAAATACAGTCGATTTCTTGGTAATTTTGCGCGTTGATTGTCACAGCTGCCATCATTTGGGGTCATGTTTTGAGATTCAAATCTTCTATTGGTGTGTTTTTATTGCCTCCGTATTTGTATGGTTGAAATAACTTTTTGTTGTGGCATTAATAAATTCACTTTAGATTAAGGACGTCGATAAAAATGAAAGAACGGCTCAAAAGGAATAACGATGACAGTACACCATAAAATGCAACTAAAACTAAACAGAAAGGCAGAGAGTGCACGTTAAAAGAGTTAAGTATTATCATATTGAACGAATGTATGGGGCCCAAAAAAGCCGATGATTTTCGTTTCTTCAGATGCAATTTACTTCAAGCTTTCTTCCGTTCGTGCGGGCATTAATGCCTAATGCCACATATTCAAATATAATATGTCAGTGAAATGTAAAAACAACGCTAAATCATCGCATTCTATTTTCACAATTTCAAACGAAACAGACATGGTATCTGCGAATTGTTTTCATATTATAAGGTTGAACTATCCCATTTTCCATAACATTTTGATGCAATTTATTCCGGCAAATCTATCTGACGCCAAAAAATGAAAGTAATCATGATTTATTGCAATTTTGAAGTAATATATTCTCTCATTAAAATCCATGCATACATGCACACACACACACACGCGATATGATGGACATTTATTTCAAAGCGATGATTTTCAGTGTTCGTTTGAATGAATTTTATTTGAAATTTACGAATGCAACTTCACTTTTCGTCGGAAATCGATGAAATGGTATTTTCATTACAAATTGTTCGTCCTCCTTTCTACTTGAAATGTTTGAATTTTATCACAAAAGAATCAAGATATTGTATGTACATTTCTCTCTTAAGAAATAGCATGGTTGGTTTAAATTGTAAATGCGAATCGATTTAAAAATAGTGGCGATGTTTTTCAAGATAAAACAACATTTAACATCCAATTATATATAAGAATTTAACCGGCATTTATTCAACTTCAATCGTTGTGCTACGAGCATCGAGCTTAAAAATTGATTTTTGTTTTCGACGAAAATAAATGTTCTTTACTTTCGATAAAAATACAATTGTTCAATTGATTTGAAAATGTTCAATTATTAAGCCATCATCCCAATAAAGCTTATCTAAAAGTGTCTAAATAAGTATATAAAAATAAAATTCAACGTTGATCACGAGCTATTCATTAAGATTTCTTGAATTTCAACAACTTTTTAATTTGAATTTTTAAACTAGAAAATAGGCGTCAATTAACAAAATGTTGTGGTTTCCATTATCAAATTGTTCGCTTCATTTATAGTTGATGAATCTTATTAAATGCCTATTGAAATTCAGATTCATTTGATTCTGTTGTCAAGTGTTCTTTTGCTCTACACACCGCAATGGAAATACATGCGATTAATGAAGAAATGAGGCGCAACAGGATAAACAAGAGACGCTAAGATGTGGCGTTAATTATGTTTTCCCTTACGTGCACTACCTCTTCATCTCTCTCTCTCTTTCTCTCCCTCTGTCGTTCATTCGCTCTTGATTTTGTTGATAGCGCATTGTTTGTTGCGTGGGCTATTATAGGATTCCCTTTTTCATTAACAAATATTTTCGAACATAACAATTTCAAAAGATCTAAAAACAGCATTTAATGTTCCAACTCATTAGCAAGTCATCAATGGTGCGCAAAAAGCCAAGAAATTGAATGTTTTCTTTTTCCATTTCGTCTTTTCGTTTTGAAATGGTCTCGATGGAATTTATAACATCTTTTTTTATTTTTGGTTTGCCTATATGATGAGTAATATATTGTCGTTGACGATGATGATGCATTTAAACCACCGGTAGAATGATGTGGCAGTGAACAAATTACATCAAATTGAGTTTGACACCAGGAATCATGAACGGAAATTCATGAATCCCCCCATGTGCTGCATATTTTGCTCATTCGATCTCCTACTAGTTCTCTCACACTCAATGTCGCGATACATTTTCACGTCGTACATATGACATGTTTTCACTGATTGAGAATTTACAAAGTGTTTGTCATAGCAATTACCACATGTCAGTCATCAGTAGGCAATTACATTGTGTTTCCCTGCTTCGATTTACTTGCCGACGAGTGGAGACAAAAAAAACCAAATCAACTACAACAATTTACAAAAATTTACATATGCACCGAAGAAAGAGTCTAGACGAAATGGTAAAATATCGACGGGGCGAATGAAAGAGAGAGAAAAACAAGGCAACCGAACAAATATCAATAAATATAAAAGCCAGAAATTGAATTTAATTTAAAAATGATGTTTTGTTGCTTTATAGAGGCTCATCACCATCATCAATAACAACACACAGCTCGTCAATATGCCGATACGAAAAACGAATGCATTTGGAAGGCGCATTTTTTTGAATAATCACTAAAAATAAACAGATTGATGATATGTATCTGAACATGGCCCAAGAAATGAAAGCGACAAAAATACAGACACGCTTAACACAACATACGATTTTTTAGTCGCGTTAAATGGCCGCCGAATACAGAATTCGTGATGGTCAAAAGATGAGAAACGATGCGAACGGTGAATAGCTATTGATGTTGTTGCAACATGGCGCCAATGCATCGCCTTCATTTCATTCTCTATCTCTCTCTCTCTCTCTCTCTCTCTCTCTCTCCCTCTCTTTTGATTCCCGTCCATCGTTAAACCTTGATCACTAAACATAAAAATTTTCGATTTTTCTTTATTAATTGCATGTTTGGCTAAATAAATAATATCAAAATGGGTGGGCGTAAGCGCTCACTCCTTGCGCCATGTCCATTGCATTCCATTGACTCGTACTAATTACATTATCGATCATTTATTTTCTGGATATCGACACCACGCATTTCATGTTATCTCTCGTGCATTTCTCACTGAGAAAGCTATTCTCTTCCAGTTTTAAGACTAATTCATGTTTTTTTTTTCATTGAATTTGATGACGTATAATTGGCAGAGCGAGTTCCTGCTTTAAAAAAAAGTAACTTTGAAAACGATGGTGTGTACATTTAAACCATACCCTCGAGCTCTTGCTGACTTGCTGCTGTTGATCCAGATTCAATCGAATTTTGCATCTGTTCGATATTGGTTTCTTTCTGACGAACAAAAGTAGAAACAGGAAAAAATCAATCAATTGCCGTCTGTATTTGGACAGACATGGAAATCAATCCGATTGTTGATTTGATACAAGAATTCTCTCTCTCTTTTTCCTAATTCGAGGGGTATTTTATTATTGAATGTATTTTTTCATATACATTATGAGGTATTCATCAAAAATATGTTTTGATATCACCCCATTGTCTCACATATTTATAGATCATCGTTTGAATGTTTTCTCCCTTTCTTCTCTATTGATTTTTCTCCATAATCCAGACAACTTCTTTTTCCTTATATGAAAAAAAATGACATTTTCCATTTCATTCGAGTGGTTTTTTTCTCTCTTCAAATTTGTTCATCGAGAGTGGAGAACCAAAAACAAACAAATTTTGGTTGCATGCATCAACCTATTTACCAAATCGGTACATTACACCGAGCATGAGCATTGTAGTTCCAAAAAAAAAACTCCAACTGCTAAGGGTACATGAGATGAAGTCAATAGACTTTGATCTGTGTTACAGATACTGAATCTGGTTGCACATATTAATGTCACATTTTGTCTGGCCAACATGAAAAAGGTTGACCTTCACACACTGAACAGAGAAACAAGAGAATTTTAGAAGTAGAAAAAAAACCGACCTAAAGTGAGTGAAAGCAGAGAAAATGGGATGCAGACACAGAGAAATTACTTTCGTCGAAATGGTATTTACCCTCACTCAGTCAATAATCGAATAGGAATTTCTCTATTGAAAGGAGTAACTTAATTTTTTATTTATTAGGCACTTTTTGTGTGCGCTTCTAATCCAATATTGCCGACATAAAGCTGTCAAAATGCAATAAAACCAAGTGAATTAAGGATAAAAAAAAATATATGAGCGCTTAAAATATCTTTTTTAGTTATTTGTTTGGATTTTGAAGTGAAAGAGACAGAGGTAAATGGAAAAAGGAACGGTCGGAACAAATTGAATATCGGCCGAAAGTGTATGATGCGCACACACACGTTCGCTCTTGCATTGTTCGTTTGTTTTGATATTTATTTATTTTTTATGATAGATTCAATGTTTTGATAGACACACACGGGGTGTGCATTGTATTCAGCATCATATACTAATTTATAATGGAATCAATTGAAAGCGGAAATATAATATAATATTTTTTTTTAACGATTTATTTGTATTGGCGTTCGGAAGTGCAATAATAAAAAACAATCTTGCATTTGGATTTCGACAATGCAACAAGCAAACACTCACTTCAAGCGCAGATAAATAATACAAGTCAACGTTGAAACATTGAAATGTTCATAATCAGTTTGTTTGTTTTAAATGAATGTTGTAGGTAGTAAATCGATTTTCGGTATGAATGAACCTGTTTGCATGAATCATTCATTCTTCGTCGTTTTTGTGAATTTTTTTTTTTTTTTCGTAAAATAGTTTCTTCAACGAGGCAATTATTGAAGTTATAAAAGATCGTAAAATTTTGACACCTTTTTGTGTTCCCATAGAACTGAGAACATGACATAACATCTTGCCAACAGATAGCCTCTAAACATAAAAACAAGAACTAAGCATGTGATCTATCTTATCGGGTTGCATTTTTTTATAACTTCAGTAGAAACACATATGCACAGAACCATTTTTTCTTCTTCTCTCTTTGAACGTTTTTTTTTTGTTTCGTTTGTAACCTAGAAATGTTCGATAGATTCTCACTCGGGAAACATAAATTCGATTTGAAAATGTTACACTGTTCATATGATTTATGAAAGTGCATTTGCTACAATTTGGAATCAAATTTAAAAGGAAACAAATTGAAGAAAGAACCTTTGGTTATGGCGTAAATAGCTGATCTGATGCATGACGCATGACGGTCCGCATCTCAGCGTGCGATCTCATAAGTAAAGTTCTAGGTCCATTCGTGACGATTTGAACGAATACAAAATATGTTTAATGTTCATATTCGATTAGAATTTTATATGGAAATTTAAGGTGATTTTTCTTCACTTTACATTTCATGTGGATATTTACAGCTGTAATGCGGTAATTTCTCTCTTTATTACCAAATTATAAACTATAATAATCAATTCCTTAATGCATTTGCGATCATAAAATGTTTAATGCCAATAAAATGCCACTGCTAATAAGGTTTTCTGGAATTTACAGGCCTTTTACTCGCAATACAAAAGCAAATAATATTTGATGATGGATCGAAACAAATATCATTAATAAACACTATCAAGTCATTTCCCCTTCACAATTCGCATACTTGTAGTATCATTCTTCTCCTTCGTTTCAAAAATCAAAAGCATTGTTCGCGGTGCCTAATTTCAGGCGTTATATATAAAATGACAAACAAAAAGGTCGCAAATTCTTTTATGAATGATCACTACATTTTTTTTATCTTATCGATTTGATAATTTCATTGCTTTTAATATTGTATAATATTTTAATTCAAAAGAAATGTATTTAATCGAATGAAAAAAACGTGATTCATTATCTTCTGTTTACGGATATATGGTTCCTGTATTCTGCGGAAAAAATTGCTGTTGATAGATTTCGATGATGACTAATACAGGTAATTGCGGGCGCCTAGCTTATGACTAATTTCCAGATAAAGAAATGGGTCAGATATGCAATAGATTTGTCAGTAATAGTGCTGTAAAAATAGAAACATATGTCCAATGCTTCTGCGAACCATTTGGATTCAAGACTCCAAAACAACTAAATAAAAGTAATGAATTCAAGGTAAATTTCATTTTATAGCTGACAGTTTATTTGTTTATGTTATTTTTTTTTTCACTTTGAAACCGAGTTGAATTGAACAAAGCATTCGATCACCTGGAACAAATGTGTCGTTGATTCAGTAAGCAATTAGCATGCGAGAATGACAAGAAGAGCGGTTATACAGAGCTACATCTGATCTGAATCGCAAATTGCGCTTCAATCAGTTTGATAGTAAAAATGATAGTGTATCAAATAGATTTGACATTTACTTTTTTTGCGTCTACAGCAGTGCAATTGAGCAAGGTGCATCATCGATGAATCGATTGCATTTGAGTGAACTTAATCGGAAATATTATAACATAGGCTTGAAAAATGTGTAATCAGGTGGGTGTTTGTTTTATAATACTCACCAACTGGTTGTCGTCTCTTTGGATTGTATAGATTTCCGAAAAGGAAATTTTCGTCGGCGTTGCCGTCTGATGCTTTGGTTTCATATTCATTTTAAATACTTTAATTACACTAAATGCTAAACGAGATGCACTTCTTTTCATAAAATCACTCACGCACCTTCGTTCAAATTCACTTTGTTTTTATTTGTTTTTTGGGGATTTTCCATAAAACCGTTGCTATTCGTTAAAATATTGTCCTTTTTTTATACACAAATAAAAACTTCACTTCTCTTTTATTCAGCACATAACTAAATTCGTGAACACATTAAAATTGACTGGCGAAAAAAAAAAGTTGTTATCGTTTATTTATATTATATCAGTTTATATCTTCGAAAATTTTAAACCAATAATACCTGAATTCTAAATAAATTCCGGATAACTGATAGTATGACTTAGGGCAATTGATAAAGAAGTCTTTTATTACAGTCATTAAAGACTTCCATTCCAGTTGAATCGGTCCGAGTCGTTAAAATGGACTAACTTAATCATGGAATAAAAGTCGATTTTGTGCAAATATGAAAAAGTGCAACGAAGCAAATGAAATAAACAAACTGTGTAGAGACCGAATTAACGCACACGAATAATATACGGCGGTGCTGGCGTGCTACACACACTCTTTTTTTACGTATATATATATTTCTTCAATTTATGGAGTGATACCGGTGAATAAAAGGAAAAGCAGCATTCGATAAAATGTTTATAAAAAAAGCGAATACGAAGAAAGAGAATAATCCACTTGTTGATGTGACGTTATCGATGAATTATGCAGTAGAGATCAACTATATTGAGTTAAACACACACTTGCTTCTGTGATCACCTTTGGGTGCATATTGATTGGCTGCTTTTTTGCTACTGCTGTTCTGTTATTGTTTGTATGTGATTCGATTTCAGTGTTGCTTTACCTGGTCAATTATGATTTCTCAATGATCGCACACACGATCACAAAAATGTAGCCAAGCATTTCGAATTTAGTGAGTCATTTTGCGGATTTTTTGAGTAATTTTTCTGAATGAAAGCACACAACAAAAACATCCAGCACGCTCTCTCTCTCTCTTTCACTCTTTTTCTCATACACTCTCTTACATACGCTCATTTGCTTTCTCTTTCACATATCAACAATAATCATGTAAACAAATCAAAAAACCCAAACAATACCAGTTTTCTACTCAATTCGTATGTTTAATTTTGGCGATATGCATTTTCTATTAATTTGTGTGCACTCATTGAATCGTAACGGCAGTCATCACATAAACAATACCAATAACAGCCACAACAACGAAATATCACAACTAAACGACAAAACTTAATTGCAATAAATACGACTCTATTCTACCTGTATCTTTTGTACACTAACTTTGAGTTTGTTGTACAGAGTAAATGGAATTAAGTTTCATTTATATTGTGAAATGAGTCTTTTATCGTCATCATATACCGATTATAAAGATGATAATTTCAAGATCATGATAACTTCATGAAATACGAATAAAGAACATAGAAATGTTTTATTGATTCCTCTGACAAACAATAAAGCCATAATTAACGTAGTGTTATTACGAAATGATTTACAACTTTTTTCTTTCCATTTAAAGCCGCCATTCCATGTACATCAATCATTTATCAATGTGTTTTATTTTTGTCAACTCAGGGATTGTTTTGGGCTTGGCACATTACTGATACACTAAATTAAACAATTAAATTTTTACTTTATGAAAATATCATATTAGAATAATCGCTGTTAACCCATAAGTGTGATCTTATGCGTCAATGAGGGATTATCATAGAAAATAAAACTGTTGTAAGGCGCTCCCATATTTCAGGATACTTTCATTGAGGTACTTCATATTTAATTATAGAAAAATCATGTCAATGAAAACAATTCAATCGAAATTGATAAATTCAATTCGTCCGAAAATTTAATTTCAACAGAAAGAATCGACAAACTCCCTAAATGATCATCAACCCTCATAGTGTTTTGGAGATAATTTTTGATCAAGTTCATTTGAATCGGTTAGAATATTCGTGAGCAAATTTGTTAAAGCAAAAGATCAACATTTTCATATAAAAAATGTATGGGCAAGTTGCAGTTTTATTTTGACAAATTTCTTGAGGTCACGAATATTCTAGCCGGTTCATTTTAAAAATAAAAGCAAAAATTTATGAAAATGGGCTCACGACGCAGTCTTAATCCGCCACATGCACATTGAATATCTTCTACATGGATTTTTTTTGTTTTTTTATGATAATAAGAATTAATTAATTTTTGTTATTATTCTCCGTTTTTATTGTGAACACGTTTCATAAACATTTTCAATTGTTGACCAAAGATGTTTGGAAGGCATATCGTAATTTTTCGTATTAAAATCTTATCAACTGTCAATATTTATAGTACAAAGAAGAAATGCAAATTCTACAAATTGATGTCGTTACAAAATTGCATTTTGAGAATGAGATTATTCAACATTGAATTGATTGAAAACTCAAAGTGCATTTTCACCATCGTCACTTTTTTAATTTATGGATTGACATGCATTTGAACTCTGATCACAATTCGTATTTTTGAATCTAATTAAAATTTCGTTTTGAACCAGTTATGGTTAGTCATGCAGTACATAATGGATATTATCCATTGGATAATGGTAAAAAGTAGTCTGTTTTGTTTCTTTTGCAGTTTTAAGATAATATTATTATCATCTCATTTACATTTAAATTTTTCAAGTTGTAAAAATTTAATTTCACAACAATATTTTTTGTGCAAAAAAAAATGTGAAAAATTCGAAAATACCTTTCTTTATCTTACTGGTCTGATTTTATATTTTGTCAGTTTAGATAATTAAACGATGAATTGCCATCTCCGGTCCACAAAAATGAGAAATCAAAAGATATCAGTGTAATCGAGACCCGATTATCGTGTAATGGAATTTAAATCAGGCGAATTTAAAACTGAATTTAGTCTTCATTACAATAAAGATATCTAGCGCCATCTATTGGAAATAATTTCATGTTTAGAAAGTGAATGCTGCAATATTTCAACTTTATTGTGAAATCAAAAATGATGCTGGTCATTGTTGTTCTTGAATAAAATTAACACCAGTTTTTAAATTAAATTAATATATTTAGTTTTTTTTACAACAATAAAATATAAATATATACCACAAAATATATCAAAATCTTTTAATAATAACCGTTGTGTTTTACAGCGTATTTTTCACGATTTCTGCGCTGCAATTCTTCGTATGTGATGTTTTCAATGTGAACAGCACGATTGTCATCTTTTTTTGGCGAATCGATGCCATCGAAATGAGGTCGTTCTAAATCTAAATTTAAATGGTTTGGCTATGAAAATAACAAAAAAACACGAGTAAATAAGTTTGAAATAAAATTTCGTGATAGCTTAACTCTGCATACAACTTACTTTATCAAATAATTTCACAGTATTTTTTTTTCTTTTGTTTTCCTCCTTCCAGTTGCTTAATATCATATTTCTTACTTGTTGATGGTGATGCGAAGTATACCATATTGCCAATTTATCATGATAATTTTCACGGATCCCAATTAAACTAACACCAACACCAATGACCATGCATAACAAATTCTTTCGCATCATTCCAAACAATCCATTGTTCTAAAAAATGAAAATAATTCAATTAGAATATTAGATTGTCAAACCGATTCAATCGCTTACTTTCAAAAATCCCTCTTTAATGGCCATGTAAGTGGCTGCACTTAATGCAATTGTAACAGGTACGGCTTTTTGTGTTAACGCTTCTCCAAGGCAATCGTCGAATAGCTCTAACTCTTTTCGTCGATCCATCTACAAAATACAATATAATTTAAAACATTTAATGAAACTCAATTGAAGCAGCATTGAAGTGCCCAAGGATAAATATTTCGTACAGTGAATTTTTTGCCTAAATTTCCTGCCACAATTTTTTCGTCTTGATAATCCATTGAATTTTTTTTTCTATTACTTATTTAGTAAAAAAAAAGTGAACTTTTCAATTCGAACGAACTGTTGACAATGTTGACGCAATTCGATGGTAAATAGACGAAATTCAATTTGAATACATGCCAACCGAGCAGCGAATTCATCAACAATTATGTAAGGATATGAAAACAAAGTGGATTTTTTTTTACAAAATGACATTCGAATTGGATCGGTTCAGTTGTCAAATTGTTGAGACATTGCTGCCAACTGTCACTCGTAATACATACACACGCACGCGACAGAAGAATGAAAAATAATATTGTGTATATCAGCGAAAAATGCAAGTTAAAGTTTGACATTTCGTTAGTCACACAACATTCATTCCGCTTTTATACATCTGAACCGTATTCTCATTTTTATAATTTGTGTGGACCGATTGTTTTGAACGATTTGTTGGCATTTTCATTTCAACTAAAATCGTTTTGTGATCGACTGATTATTTACGTTATTTAGTTGAACCAAATTGGCTTTCTTTTGATCGATTGTGGTGATTGAATTGGATTTAAATATTACGAACAATGGCATTGCACGCGGGAGCTATGTTGATCGATGAAAGCGATACCAAGAAACCCGTTGCACACAATCCATTGGAACAGTTTGTACTGTTGTCAAAAGGAACAAAAGGTGCTGCGTGCCGAGATTTAATCAAAACCGTACTTGAAGCTCCCGGCGTCTTTGTATTCTCGGAACTATTGGCACAACCAAATATACGCGAGGTTTGTGAACAATTTTTAATCTATTATTTTTTTCATTAGCTTGAATTTATATGGATATATTTTTGTTTTCAGCTGGAAAACACACCACACGCCAACTATTTGAACACATTGAATTTGTTCGCCTACGGTACATACAAAGAGTACTTGGAAAATAAAAGTTCACTCATCGAACTGACTGATGGAATGAAAAAGAAACTAAAACATCTCACAATTGTCACAATGGCTATTAGTAATAAATGTATTGCATATAGTGATTTGCTCGAACAATTGGACATTGGTTGCGTTCGTGAACTTGAAGATTTGATCATTGAATCGATTTATGCTGGTTTGTATTTTATTTTCTATCGTCACACACATGATTCTTTTTTGTTTTGATTACTTGAGCATTTTTATTGGAATATTGAACAGATATTATTCATGGAAAATTGGATCAAAAAAACAAACAGTTAGAGGTTGATTATGCAATTGGTCGTGATATTCGAGCGGAAGATGTTAAACAAATTTCAGCTACACTGCAAGAATGGTGCGATTCATGTGAATCTGTTCTTCAAACAATTGAAAATCAAATTGATCGCGCCAACACTGCCAAAGCCACACGCACCAAACACAACGAAGACTTGGATGCAGAGGTTTGTGTTTTGATTACATCATTTTTTTTTAAATTCATTCATTATCATTTTGTTAATGTCAATATATTCTTCAATTTTAGATTGCCAATTTGAAGAAAACATTGAAAACACATTTAACCGATATTGATGAAGACTATGCGATGGATTACAAAGAATCGACGTCATCAACAACAACGGCATCAACCACAGGCGATCCCCGCATCAAAAAGAACAAATGTAAAATTATGAAACCATCGAGCGGTGGTAAGTCTTGGTTTAAATTCTAAATGGCAACACATCTTGATATCAATATTGATATGTGATTTTGTTAGAATTAAATAAAGAACACAATTGAAAGATAACAAACACAAGAGACACGACAAACACCTAGTCAACGAGAAAAAAATTGTTCAATCGAAAGCCATTAAAGAAAAGAATTCCAAAGAACTGAAAAACTTAACGTAAAAAAAAAAAAAGAACACAACACATTGTTTCAAACGGTTTGTGAAACATCATTTAATTGAATAAAAATTATGGTGAAATTTATGCTGAAATCAAATCTTTTCTTCTATCAGTTCAACATGTTATTTTTTTGTTTTCTTTCGTATGCATTTCTTTTTTGTGCCAATTTCATTTAGTACGAAATTTCTTTTGCTCGTAATTATTTATTATGCTTTTATTTTTATTTTTATTTAATATTTTCTTTCAGGCGGCCTTATGAAATTCCATCGATAATAAATGATTGAGCCACCATTCACGTTTATTTGCCGTCTCCTCTTAACGAATGGAACAACTATATGAATTTGGGAGTTGCTAAGACGCAGGCTTCCAAGTTGCAAGTAATCCCAAATAACTCAACGGATCAACATAAATAGAGAAAAAAAAAACTAAAAATGAAAAAAATAAGAAGAAATTTTGATTTTTTGTTTTGCACTTTTCTAATTGTTAACCATTTAAAAAGTAAACAATAAAATGATTTTTTTTTTCCACTAAATAATAATAATAAATCATTTGTAAATCTACAAGCAGTCTGCTAAAGATTAATACGATAAAATGGTGCTATGAATTCTATTCTGACCAAGTATCACCTGAAATGTAAAAGAAATTCCAATTATAATTAAAGCACAGTTTAAAACGACAAATTGCCTATTCCAATCACCATATTTATTCTTTGGACCGGTTTTTTCATTTCCGGTATCATCTTCACTTCTGGCTCGAGACATTCGTCGTCGATCACTATCTAATGCTTGGCTATATGCTCCGGCTGGTGGATTCATTGGTCCATGCGGTGGAGCAGCGACTGGTGTGCCTTGACTGTGTAATTTTTTTTTACATATACCACTTTAAATGAAAAAATGACACTGAATACTTACTTGTAATATGCTTTTGGTGGAGGTTGTGGTTGATTTTGTGTTCGAGCGAATTCATCTCGGTTCTTTTGTCTCAATTCATCATAAGTAACTGTATTTTTTCGTGTTGGAATTTTTAATTCTTCATTTAAGTCATTCTTTCCTTCCATTGTTGGCTGAAAAGCATCATCTAAACCACTATAGTTCGGACGGCTTGTATCCAAATTTAATGAACTCGACTAAAATATGCAATATAAATTAAAACGAATCAAAATTAAAGTCTATTGATGAGAAAATCACTTGATAGTAATCGTCTGAGTAGCCGGATGCCGGAACCGATTTAAATGGTGCTAGAGAAAGTGCTGTTGCAGCTGCAGCGTCACGCATAACGCCACCTTCCCAATTTTTACCACCACCACTTCCAGCATTTCGGCGTAACATTTCAGCTAACTTTGAATTTGGCAATGCCATCAGTTTCTCTTTACATGCACCTAAGTAACTAACACGGCCAGCAATGTAACCAACAAATCCAAGTGCTAACACTTTTGGCCATGGACCCAAAGTTCGATGTGGCTATTCACGTACAAATAAAAACCGAATACGAATGATTACCATAGCAAAAAAAAGTTAGGCAATTTAATTGTATATACCTTCAAGTATCCATTTTTAACAGCCATGTATACAGTTGTGCCAATGCCAAGACTGAATGGCAAAGAACGATAGTAAAATGCCTCTGATCCACATTCTCGGATCGCACGAAGTTCTTCTGGTGAATATTCGTAGTTCTATTAATAAAAGCATCAAAAATATTATAATTGACAATATAAATTACGTCATTGATGAAATTGAGATTTGTGATTTTTATTTATACCAAAAATTCACGACGTGGATCAACGGGCTGTTGCGGTTGGTCATGCTGAGCATATTGATCGTATTGTTGGTTGACATTCGGTTGATATGCATTTCGATCAGACATTGTTTCAACAATTTAATTCTTGTTTCAATGAAAATCAAACAAAACTTGTGTGTTTATGTCTTCAACACATTTAAAACTGGATACCATAAAATGTTAGGTTATCGCCTATTGTATAAATGTCAGAATATACTGATTTCATCAATATATTACTGCCGGATGATTTGACAGATCTCAGTAGTATAGTTACATGTATGTTTATATTTAAAAACACAATATCGTCTCGAAAAGTGACAGTTGCGTGAAATGAAACTTATACAAATCTGTGAATGATTTACAGAAAAATTTCAAATTTAATTTGGTTGACTCCTTTTGAAAATTCAGCAAGACTTTGGGCAACTATCGGTACTAGTTGAAGATTTTTGTTTTCAATTACTTGAACTTCATGTAAATTTGCCTAGAAATGTGTTCTATTATTTTTTATTGTAAAATGCCATCTGGTGAGAAACATTTTAATTGTGCATTCTATATACGATATTTTGAAGATGTAATCCAGATGATGATGTTTTCTCTCTTGAAATCCATCATGTTTATTTTGAAATGAATGATTTTCAATGCAGCCGTACACTTTGAACTGTCGTTTAGTTGATAAAACACTTTTTGGTGCTTTTATAAATGAGTGGAAAATTGCTCATACAATTGACCAATTTTTATTTAGATAAAATGTTGAAAAATAATAATAATCGATGAAATAAAGAGTAAAATGTTGTTCTAGTATTTTCTTTATAAATCACTTAAAAACTTGCACAGCGTCTGCTTGAGCTTAGAGCAATTGCTATTCTTTGCTTTGTGAAGGTTTATTTTCAGTTGATGTCGATGCTGTATTTATAGATGTAGTGCGTTTTTCATCGCCTGAAGAAGATGCGGCATCATCAATGGGTTTAATTAGTTTCCCACACATAGTGCAGTACTTTTCATCTCCAGAAATCTTCTTCTGTCCCAATTTGCTTATTACAGTGTAACCGATTAAACCAAATACAAAGACTTTAATGCCGTTACAACGTAGGCATCGAAACATAAATTAAAAATTTTAAATTACCTTTCTAACACCCAAGAATGCCAACGACCCGAACCAATTGGAAATCCACGAGAACAACACGGTCTCAAACTCCGTTCTTCACACTCACAATTCTATAAATAAACAAATTGTAAATGTGACATATAACTTTGAAGAAGAATTGCTCCAATTACTTGGCATCTATGGCTCTGACTTTGTTGCGGTTGATTTAAATTTGAAATTGTAACGAGTTTCTGAAAATTTTCTATTATTTTTCCTTCGCAAAAAAATTTACACAAATTATTTATATATTCAAAACTTTCGAATTAGAATTTATTGTTCGGGTTATGAAGTTAGTACAGCTTGATCCATGACGACTGGTACCGATATCATATCAACCTGTTCATGAATACTTTTCACTCTGTATGTGATGGTATCGTATAATTTCGCAATAATGCAGTAAAATGTCGCTGCGTATTGATATATGTCAATTTCCGAGATTGATAAGATACATAATTTTGAGAGCCATTCAAGTTTCTATCAGTCACTCGAAACACTCGAAAATCAAAGTACTTTTTGTCTTTAATTTTGAGTGGAAGATGACAAAAGAATAATATACAAGAAGAAAAACTTACAAGGAATTTTTCATTTTTCCGTTACAGTTAGAGATGAACTGCTATAAATGATGAGTGTTAACGAAACTGAAATTTTCGATATTTTCGTGAAATTATACGATTACGTTGTTGCATCATACACAGAGCGCAAGATATTTAAGCGCAGATTGTTTTATTTTCGATACCAGTCGTCATTGATATCAGTCGGTATTAATTGCACTCTACTTTTTACACCATATACCCGAAATTGTTTTATTTTCAATTAGTTCAGTTGTAAAAATATTGTGTATAATTTTCTATCGCTTTTTTTTATCGTTACAATGTCATCTTCAAATCAACCGCAACCAATGGGAGGAAATGACACCAAGTTTTAAAATTGGCGCGCTGTTTAGTTTCGATTTGATTTGTTAAATTACATTGACGTCCCCTTTGAAATTCGGGGCGCCACCGTTGGCTCAAAGAGACTTGAAGTCTTCACATCCTTCCTTTGACCGCAACAAAGTCAGGAACCGATCAGTTCCGATCACAAATGTCGAGTAATTGTGATTGCTATAAATAGAAATTCATTTATCATTGCGTTTGTTTATAGAAATCTAAATTTTCACCTGACGATCTTCGTGCGTTTCAAGAATGGAAAACTAAGGCATTTTACTATCGCAGCTTACCACTTAGTTTGGGCCTTGGATCATTGGCATTTTTGAGTGTGAAAAAAGGATTCTTAAAAGTAAACATATTTTAGAAATGTTCGAAAATTGTTTTTTTTTCTGTGTGGAAAATAAGTGACTGCAAATGGTTAAATTCATAAATATTAATAAAAAATCAAGAATATCCACTTAGTGGCAAGTCAATTATTTCAAGGCATTTTTACCTATACAGTTAACTATGGTCAATTATATTTATTTGCTCAATTCATATTTTTTTTTTGTACACGAATAGTTTATATATCGATTTGTTATTTATTTTTATTTCAATCGTTTAGCCAAATGCAAGGTTGGGTGCATTGCCAAAAGTCTTACTATTTGGTGGGATCGGTTTCGTTGCAGGTTTTTTAAGTTACCCGAAACCATGGAAAAATGGAAAATGTGACGCCTTTGGTAAAATTAAACCAATATCTAGAAATGACACCACATCACCATCAGCTGATAACGCCCAATAACCTACTTAATTAGAATGGTATTTGAAGTTCTCACACGGATATATCAAACAAAAAATTATATTCTGTTTCTTATTTTTCATTTTTCAGTTGAGTGTGACAGAAATGCCAATGCACTTTTGGAAAACGTGATGGAAACATTCTTTTTATTGGATTTCCTTTGATTTTGTTTCAAATAACTGTTTGAATGTGCGGATGAAAATTAGCGGAGATAAAAAAAAACATATTATAAATTAGATTTGAAAATGGAAATTCTATATTATAATTGATGCCAAATATTGAATGTTTAATATTAATTAATGCATAAATGCAAACAAATGTTTTGATTAATTGATCGAAACAAAATGATGGTTATTCAAATAAGTATAGTTGTAATATTTTGCTAGTAAGCACATGGTGTATGTTAAGTATGTTCCACTGTGAAATCTATAAATATATGGAAAGTCCTCTGGATTATTTGTTAAAAACAACAACAACTAATAAATGTTGTTTACAATTCAAATGTTTACCATCAATCATGTAGTTTACACTGTCAGAGCTAAAAAAATCTGTTTTGACATCTTTATTTATTCAAATTTCGGGTTAAATTTGTTCCCTACATTTCAGTAAATTACCTCGTTAATGATAATCTAATCGTTCACAATGAAACGTGTATCATTCGTTTTGAATCGATTCATGTATTTTCCATCGAAAGCAAGCAGTTTTTGTTGAGTTGATGGCGTAATAAATTTGATGTATCAAATAATGTCATACATTTCATGTGCACGTTAAACTATTTTTGATGAAGGTTGATGTTGTCGTTGCTCGTTTTTTCTCTCGCATCAAAACTCAATATATGAATAGCGCAATGGAATAAATAGAGTTACTATGAAGGTATGTTATGGTGGAGTCATAAAAGTAAAAGTACGATTTTTTTTTGGCGAGAAACTTCAAATAATATTTGAGGAGCGATTTTCATTTGATCCGATTTGATATCGAACAAGTGGCATTGGTTTTTAATCCAATATTTACGATTTCCATAATTTGTTTAACTGATGGCAATCGGGTACACATATTTTACCGTTTCTCCTTTTGTAATTTGATTTGATCATGAAGACATTGTAAACGGAATATTGTGCTGGCTCGTGCCGTGTCATACAAGGTATAATATTATCATATATTATATAAAAATGCATACACAATATGTTTGCCCTTAACCAATTTACAACTTTATTGCATGTATTGTATATTAGTTCTATATCTCTGTTCATTTTCCATAAATATAATGAGTAGTGTCTGTAAAGTCTAGCTAGCGCCAATATATTTTCAGAGAAAAGAGAAATGGAAACAAAAATAACCGTCTGTAAATTAGCCTTATATTATTAATAAATTAATAATAACACATTCATATGATTTTACAATTTAAAGAGAGAAAATTGTATATTTATTGTCTTTCGGTTGATTGTAAAATTATTTGTTCGTGTTCATTAATTGTTTTTATTTGTTCGTGTTTAAACACTATTTTTCGATGGCATGGTTTCGCTCTCTCATGCTGGACGCCTCTATTACGATATATTATCGTTATAAAGAAGCATTGTTTTTTTATGTACACAATTTTTCTTTCGTATGTGAGTGTTTGCGAGAATTGTTTTTAGCGATAATTTGGCATTTAATCTATATTGTATGCGATGGAAGTGAAGTGAGCAATAGGTTCAGAACGACAATAATGCTTTGGTAATATTTGAACTGAAAGCCCCATTGAATGAGGATGAAATGCGTTTATTGAAGTGTGCGGTCACAATTGTTGTGTGTGGCATTAATTCACTCACGCTCTCTAACTCAAATTCTCTTTATATCGCATAGTCACACGAACACATGCCATAGTGGCGAACGCGTTCAATCACGAAATGTGCTTTCATCAGTCGTACATAAATTAAAAAGAAAATATATTTGTACCGCACGCGCGAATCATTTACGTGTTGTGTGTGAAATGTGATGTTTTTGCCGTCAAGCTACCACGCACTTTTCATGCTCGTTTCACTGTACAAATATGGTATACAACAATAATAACAAAAACTAAACCCTAATTTATGGAAACGTGTATATATGCAAAAATTCACATTTCGATAAATGCTATATATACACATTCATTCAGTTTCGCCGTGTCCTTCCTCTCCTTCTCACTCTGCATGCGTCTATTTATTTTTGTTAGTCTCGTTCGAGAAATATTCGGCATTTGATATGGCATATACTGTAAATCACAATAATATATCGAATACAAGTTTTACAATCATATATCGAAAAAGCTCAACCGACTCAATTCTGTTGTGCACTACTCTGCTTTGCTATCTGCTTATGACATGGTATGCATGCTGTGTGTCATGCTGAATCTCGTTCGCATATAAAATATATACATATTCTTGCTGCTTTTTGTCGCTTCTCACATTTTACATATTGCTATGGAAAGTTATGTAATGGTTGCGCTTTACCGTCAATTCACACAAAACTAGACGCGCACATAAAAGAATTATCGATCGACATGCTCTCACTCCCTCTCTTGCACTTCAAAAGCACATCATCGACGGCTTTCGGCGAAAATGTTTCGTGGAAAAGATGTGTGGCATAACGTAAACAGGCATAGAACACGAGAGAAAACGCTAATGCCCACTGTACATTTTTTACGGTGATTTTTTTCGCTATATCTCTCTCTCTTTCTATATGTCTCGCTCATCCATTTGGTTGTATTCGACATTTGCTCTGACTGTCATGTCATTTCGATTGGTTTTTGATGCCATTGCTGCTTTTCATTAGATTGTATCAAAAAGCTCACACTCCACACGACCAACATCCAACATCCGTCGAATTGCGCGCGACCAAACAACTGAAAAGAAGTGCAACTCTCTCTCTCTTTCTTGCGCGCGCTCTCTGTTAAGTGGTTCAAGATTACTTGCTTAGTTATTTTCCTTTCATTATGCGATTGTATCATATTACTTTGCTCTCCGGCACTATACGCCAAACAATGCACAAATGTACGTGGGTACTTGTCGAAAACACTCTCAGCTATATATGGCACATAACTTATTCTTCTTTATTTTTAACATCATGGTTTTTGTCTCTCATCTTTCTATCTATGTTGTCGGTTCATTCCATTCCTCTTTTTCTTTTATCACCTTCATCATCTCCTTCTTCATCAAAACATTCTTCCATCCATACATCCACTTACACTTGACTTTGTGTGGTTTTTGTTTTCCGCATCTCTCTTTCTCTCTGTCTCGGTGTGTGTGTGTGTGACCTTTGTTTTTTCCATTTTCTTGTTCGTTGTTGTTGTTGTTATTGCCGTTCGTGCTTTTGTTTTTGTCTTGGATTTTTACCAAATTAGCGGAACATTCCTTCAAAGCAATTTTCAGCAGACAATTTGTAATCCAAAATATTTCACCAAATATCTACATGCCTTGAATAGAGTATGTGCATAGTGTTCCGTGCTCGGCATCACATTTTATACGAGATGCCAAAACCTGTGTACGTATTTTATCGAACGGGTTGAACGCTATTTTTGCATTTCAAAAACTCTTGAAATATTTCGTTCGCTTAAAATGAAATATTTAAATTATGCCGGACACTTCAATAATATAAATGACACTAAATATGATTGCTAAATGGTTTATTGATTTCGATATCATTTTACAATCCACAACTACTTCATTTGTTCATTTTCATTAAGTCAGATCAATAGTTTTTTTTAATATGTATATACAATTTCTCATTCGCAAGATATTCGTTCATTTTTATTCGTTGTACGCATTATGCTGAAAATTGGTGTTAATTGAAACTACATGTGTTGATATGCAAAGGGATAAATAACGCAAATATGGTCAAGAGCGAAGTGTTCACAGTTTAACAATGTATTCTGCTCATATTGCATTCCAAGCTTCAAATAAATTACGAATTAAAAACAAAATGTGAATTTGATTTCATCCAAAATACAAAATAAATGACAAGTACCGAAAATATCTAGAATATAAAAAAATGTTCGCAGAGCCATTTCGACTTTACACTTTTGTTAGTACTTTCGGTCATGTTGGAATTTCGATACTGATTCACCCCTAGTGAATTAATTAAAATACAAACATTCAATGTCCATTCATCATCCATTTTCCATCCATGATCTATCATCGTAAAACCATTTATCCATCCATTAATAGTGGATGGATGGTTGGATTTGGGGACTAATGGTCACTCAGTCACAATTTTTTCCACTCGGGAATCCAATATAGCGAATATTTCCTTTTTTTTTGATTTTATACATACAGCTATCATCTCCCGAATAGTTTTTTTGATGAAAAGATTTGAAATCCAACATGGACATTATCCTTTGGACAAGTTCGCTTCAAACAAAACGAAAGCAATAAAACTTGATGGCTATTAGCTTTATTTATGGAAAAGATTTTAAACTTTTGATTTCGATTAGATTTTAAGAAGACTTAATAGTTTCTTCGATATTTATTTTATATAGCTTGCAGGAATTAAAAAAAAATTAAAAACTTTTTCTATTCATGTTAGACATAAAAATAGCATAACATTTTAATAAGTTTTCATGAAGTTTTTAAGAAGCAAAGAAAGCGAAATAAAAGGAAAATAAAACGAGCAGCCACTGTTTTCATTCACAACGCGTCGATTTTTTGTTCAATGGAAAACGTGAGCGGCTCAATATATAGTTATAGTTAGTTTATATAGAGCAATGCCCATCAATCTACCAAATATGCATGAAAAAAATCCAATATCAAATATCCACAAACAGTGTTAGAACAATACCGAAAACAATATATAAATCTCCATTTGCCAGACAATGAGTCAATCGAGTGTCGATTAAATGAACTTTGACATGTAATTAAACGTATCTATTAGTTCTTACATTTTTCCGACAAGAACAACGACCTGAACTGGAAACATCATATCGATATTAAATTCCAAAGTCAAAGCGATTCTAACATTGCTGCAGAAAAAAAAAACGATTCTGATTTTATTTGGCCATTGAGCATTTGGTATTCTTGAATGACCCATATTCTCTTTTTTTAAATAATAATATTTGTAAATTGGCCCATATTAGTTGTCTTACAACAGTGGGTGAATGTGGGTCACTGTAAAGCGGATACGACACATTTGTGGGAAGAGGCCGAGATCTAATTTTTTTTCTGCGTCCTTTTAATCTTCGGTTCGTTTCATTCCTTCATTTCATTATACCCATTTGAAATGAAAAATAGTTGATAGCTTATGCGATATGCGTACGATAATAACCGGGGCATCATGAAATATTCATTCACATAAAAAAAAGAGATTTTTTCCCGCAATTTTTTGAGTGTAATCAGTTTTTTTTATAAATATTTTATGTTGGCCTGAATCAGGCCGCCTGATAATAACAGATTGATTTACTGCCTTGATGCTCAATGGTTTTCATACAAAGCTTAAGTTCGAAAGAAAATGGACATTTGGAACTGCTCATTTCGCTTATTTTTTTCCCCTTTTCTTCCTCTTTCAGTGAATATTGTTCGAAACCTATTTTCAGCAAACAAATAAGCTTAAGCAAATCCACTTTTTACATAAATATATACGGTGTGTGTGTGCGAGTTGTGTGGCTCAGGTGACTGGAAAATATTTTTGGGTGAGTGGTTAAAAAGCTGCGAGTTAAATAGCTGCGAAAATTTATGTTTTACCATTTTACGGACACACAATCTAACCGACGAAACGGATGAGTGCTTTCATACAGGCACCCCAAATGCATTCTGAGATCTTTTTGCTTCCAATTTCTATCTTTCGCTTGTTGTGCTTATCACTTGCGTCTTTCATTCTGCTTTCATTCACGCGCGTTCGGACCATGACGTCAAACTAAATTGTAGCATCATATGAATTGTGTATTCCGATCACATTGATATCGTATTTATTAATGCCAATCCTATACGTACATTGCATTGAAGCGTTTTTCCACCTCGAAGCGAACTTATTCAAAAAACACACTTCTCGGCATCGGGTGTGCAGCAGTGTGACAGTGTGAAGATGAGAGTGACTTCGGAAAAGGATAAAAATATGCTCTTCGACTAGTGCTCTTGTATTCGGAAAATTTCTTTTTTGTATGCAAAGGATGCCGAATTGTCTTTTTGTATGGTTGTGTGTAAGGTACTCTATGCCATCAAAGCATGTGAGCATTATTTAAATGCTAAAACTCTCATAAAGTTCATTGAATACTAAATCAATCGAGCATGAAAGATCACAATAGCAACCAACTACAATGATTTACATACGATGCATATGATGAACGGGAATGGAAAGCACAGTGAACAAAGAAAAAACAAACAAACAACAACCATATATTATCCACATGCGACCGGAACATTGTAATGACAAGCAATAAGCGCATCCACTAACCAATTCAATCATATTAAAATATACAACAAATAATGTTTAGTCATTTTATTCATTTCTTAAAACGCAGTGTTTTTTTGTTTTTTCAAAAAAAAAAAAAAAACAACAACACTGCGATCAAAAGAAACGTTCGTGTTTTCCAGCATACTATAGTTAATTAATTATGTTGAAAATTAGCTTGAAATCCAACGGGAATATACCACCAATCAATATAGCCGATTTACCCTACGTTTGCGAGATATCTGAATCGGTCGGTGCATTCAAAACGTGATCTGTACGCAAGCTCAAGGCAACAATCATACACACGCAGACAACACAAACACAATTTAATATCATGTAACACAATGAGGACAATGTGTCCCTCTTATTCGTCATACAAATATTACAAGTTAATGGTACAAATACACAACCACACATACATGCCAAACGCTCTTTAATGATTACAACGAAACATTGTATGTAAATTAGACTGGCTCAAAAGAGGCTCAAAAGAAGCTCAAAAACTAATGTATGGAAAACTCAAAATTAAACGTGACTGTTTTTTTTTTATCAAATTCAATGGGAAAAAATGGAAATTCTTCGGTCTGGCTTTATGTTGATCTGGAAATTTTCCATTTCTTATCACATCCAGTCTAATTAAAGCATTCATATCCAACACTTTTATTGTATATAAAATGAAAAAAAATCATCCTTTGATCGCACCACTCGCTCGTTCTCAAGCACAATACACATTTGATGGAAAATGTTGAAAAATAGCATAGCACATGTATACACACGCGCACAAAGTATATTTCGACAAATACATACGAAGTATGAGAACAAGGGAAATGATTTGTGTGTGTGTGTGCGCACATGGAAAAGCATGCAATGTCTATGCTTTTGCTATTTAGTAAGTAAAATACACCGAACTACAAGAATAGAAAAAGAGAGAGAGAGAGAAAAAGAGTGAGTGAATGAGTGAGAGTGTTAGTCGAATGCTTGTTGAGGAGAAATGGTTTCAAGTTGGAAAAATATACGTTGTTTTCGACGTTTGTCAGTCAGTCATAGGAATAATGTTGGTTTGATAAGAACGCGCCTTCACCTCAGCCACACACTTTCTCTATCATTATACACGTTAACACATTTCATTAATTAAATAAGAGCGTTTGTTATATAGAATTTATATTGCGATAAAACTAAAATACAAATTAAATAAACAACAACAATAAAATACAGAGTATAAGCAAGTCACAGTCAAGACAAAAAGTTAAAAGACAGGTGCGTGAGTGCGTGCGTGTGTGTATAAAAATAAAACCGTTCAGAAAGAAAAATAGAATCGCAGAAAAAGAGACAGAGAGCAACAGAAAAGTTTTAATAAAAGTGTTTGAACGGGTAAAGTGAAGTGAAAAAAAAGTTTATGAAAAATATCATAGGTTATTCGAGAAAATCGTGCCGCGACATTTCGATCCATTCAAAATAAAATACAAAAAAAAAAAACAAGTGAGAGAAAGATAAAGAAGAAAAAAAACAACACACTGTAAATAATATTTGTATGTTTCCATCGTGTACACGTTAGGTAATTTTCCGTTTCTAAATTGACAGCCAAAATGTGACACTTAGCAGCAGCAGCAGCATTAATACTAGTCGAAAGAAAAATTCAATAAAGTAAAGTCCTTATGCAGCGAAAATAGTTGGGAGCGAGAGATAGAGAGCAAACGAAAATAAACAAAAAACCATTTGTAAAAATCCAAATGGGATGCCACTGTTTCGCATTTAGAATTATGGAAATGTGTGGCCTAGTCGCAAAACTAAAGTGAATAATAAAATGTTGAGGCGCATGAAAAAAGCGACAATATTTAAATTGAATTAAGTGTTTACATGAAAAAGGGAATTTTGAATGCATACTCAATGTCGCCGATGAAGAAGCATAAGAGAAAAAGGCAAAATATTTGCTTTGTTCACGTCATGAATGGAAATAGAGTGAATGATAAATTCACGAAACACAGTATATTGTTCAAATGATGAAGCATAACAAACAGGCGCCGTCAGCCTTTATTTTTTGCTTCTTTTTTTTATTACTTCTTGAAAAATAAATCGCATAGTAAAATAAGATATTTTTCATTTGGGCCACCGTCAATTGAATGTGATGAATCACAATGACCCACCATCATCCAGAATCATGCAAAAAAAAAAGCATTCGAATGAAATGCAAAGTAGAAATCATCTCATCTCGGACCGCATAAAAGTCAGGCATTCAAATGAATACATAAATCATCGTCATAATCATTGTCGTAGTGGTTGTGGTCGTCGTCAGCATGAATTAATAAATGCATTAGGTTTAAATTGAAAACGGAAATGAAGTGGCAGAATGTGCACAAAGATTGAACAATTTGTATCACAATCCATGTAAAAGAGAGAACGAAAGATGGTGTGCGAGAGATAAAGAGTAGGAAAAAAATATGTGCCAAAGCAAATCGAATGAATTTATTTTACAAATTTAAAGAAAAAAATCAATGAGTGACAAAAGCTGAATTCATCCGCTCTGAAATAGGGACATTAATTCAATAACTATAAATAACGCTTTGAACTCTCGTTTTAGCCTTCGAAAAATAAAATGTAAGCCCTTGCTAAAAACATACACTATTCGGTGGTACCTAAGGGCGTCTGTATGTGCCACTGTGCTTACACACAGTGAGACACTCTGCGTGTTACTTTCTATGGATTTTTATACTTGTGGTCTGTTGGTGTTATTATTTGTTGTTGTTGTTGTTGTTGTTATTGCCGTTTTTTTACTTTTGCACTATTTATTTTTCGTCATTTCATTTAAAACACGTTCTTCTCACGTCGCTATTTTTGTAATTCGAATGACGAGAATAACGCTACTGCTGAATGTGGAGTAATTTAACTGAAGGTTGACAAGTGAAAGACAGAGAGAGAGGGAGGGAGAAAGACTGACAAAGAGATAGATAGAGTTACACTGTTCGTGCTCGTTGCATATATATGTTTTACGGGAAAATCGAAGTCATCAATGAAAAATATGAGGGTGTAAATTGATATTGCGGAAGACGACAAGAAGATACGAAATAAATAAGCGTGACTCTTCTCTCTCTCTCTCTCTCTCTCTCTCTCTCTCTCTCTCTCTCTCTCT